>NW_010125346.1:0-13676 GCF_000699245.1 Pterocles gutturalis
GGCAGCTGGTGGAGACGTGGGGGCACTGCTCGTGGTGCATACACCACCCTGGTACTTCTTCACTGTGGGGCATCCTGCATGGCACCGGCTTTTTTCCCGGGCGCCCCAAAAAGCCGCGGCAGCCCTCCGGAGTGGGGTTGGGCCCACACGTGGGTTGGTGCCGGGCAGCTGGTCAAGTCGCAGAAGTTGGAAGCGTGCATTTTAAGAGAGAGTTACAAAATTGATCCGAAGGGCTCTGAAACAACAGTTGCTACTATTGTGTAAACGTGGTTTTAGTGCCCATAACAATTTAACAAAAAGCAATCTGATCATTCAGCTCCATTAATAATTCAGAGCTAATGTGAATCATTCCACAGGTTATACTCTCATAAAAATCACAAGGCAGTACTGAAAGGATGTTTGACTGTTGCCCAGTTTGTCTTTTTGATGATAGTCCAAATTACCATTCTAAGAGAATATACCAATGGCATGGAGAAAAGAGAAAGAAAAAAAAAAAAAGGAAAAATCTATTAAACGTTTTTTTTGAGTTCATCAGACTCTAGACCCCTTCTTGATAACTGAATGATGATTTATCAATCTGCGTGAAGTGTGTTGATCTCAGCTCATCTCTCATCTTCAGAAGGCTGCTGTGTTATCCCAGTTAGAAACACCCCTGATTATACTTTTCTTAATCTGTGTCTTTTAAAACTGTGGCATATTATGTAGATATTTTTCAAAAGCATTGATGGAAATTATACCAGTGCAGCTGTGCATCTTCAGAATGTTTCTTAATGAATGTATTATACTTCAGGTATGAAAGTGTAGGTATCAAGTGGTTTGAGAGAAAAGAATATGCATGGTAAATTATCAGTTCAAAGACTTGGTTACAAAGGAAGAGGACTAGCTAGAAAGAAAGTTATACTTTGTTTGTCAAAGTGTGGTTGTGATTACAGGACTAGGTGTAGGTTATTATAGAATCATAGAATCATTAAGGTTGGAAAAGACCTCAAGGCTCATCAAGTCCAACCATCAGTCCACACCAGCATTATGTATACATCTCATTAACAGTAGTATTTATAAATAGAGGTAAGAGGTCTTTGGTGAGAAGAAGAGGTAACTTACATGCATTATTTTATTTTGTGTTCCAGATCATTTCAGATAAAGTGGAACCTTTGGTATAATGTTTCCAGGTATCTGAATCAACTATTTTCAGGCTTGCCTTTCATTCAGAGCCTATATGGGAAAATGGTGTTTGAGAGATTTTTTTCTTCTTCCTTTTTTTTTTTTTTTTAAAGTAATAACAAATGGACATGTTTTTCAGATCCTGATTCTCTGATGTGTAGTGCATTACAGCCCAGGGTGTTTGCAAAGCTCAGGAGCTCTAGCACCCTTTAGCAGCCTGCCACAAAGTAGGATGGAAATACTATTTTTCTGCTTCTTTGGATGCATTTCTGTAGTTTCAGCCCTAGCTTTTCCTTTAAGTTCAAACTAAAACACATAAGTAATGCTTTTCTCAAGAATAGACCAGATTGCACCAATGCTGTCTGTTTTTCTAAAAACATCTTTCAGGAGCCAACCTACCTTTTCAACACATACTTTTAAAAGGTTGCAAATTACGTCACTTCTAGCATGCATTTTTACACAAAGTACTTTGTGCTGAATGTGAATAAAGTTACTTCAGGTGTAACAAATGGAGCTAAAGCCTAAGCAAGGGCATTGAAAGTTAAGTCCAACCAATAGTTTATCCTTTTAATGTACTGCTCCAAGAACTGTAGCATGACATTAGACTGAACTTCCCTCCCCAAAGGGATTAATTGTGGTTGAACTCTGTCCCATTAGACAGTTGTTTTCTCCCAGTTCTGCACATGCACCACAAGCAGACCAGAATGGCCAGTGTACTTAATGTAACTTCATGAGTCCGTATTTTGAAGGATCATTTTTGTCAATAGCTGACATCTCTTCTGTGGCAGAAATTGGGCTGTAAGCCTTTCTATAAGGTATATGCAGGGAAAAAGTAGTTACCCAGCAGTCACTGCAGTCCTAGATGTTTGGCAAACCCATTATTCTTGTTCAACTCAAATAAATAGATAATTCATAGGGAGAGCACAAGAGCTGACAATATAATTAATATTATTTCTTTAGTTCTAACCAGACAGGTGCAGCATAACTGTAACATTTCTTCTAATTTATATCGCTTTAAATGGTATGTGGTCAGCATCCCTAACAGTATATTGTAGGCTAACTTAATTTTGGCCATATCTTCCCTTTAGTTTTGTAACCTGATGTTCTAAAAAGCAATTATAAATGCTCCATTGAAATGTAACTGTCAGCAGGTGCAAATGTCAACTAATATTTTCTTTTCAATTTCGAAGTATCTCTTAGGAAAATGCTTACATAATATGGCCTACGTTTTCTTCTCATAGAAATTCCTGGATCAATGTTAAGCCTATCATAGCAGCATGGGTTTCTTAATGCTTGGTGATAGTGATTTACTGTTTCATTTGAACATCTGTGGTGTTTATTCATTATTATCCTCACTTTTATGTGCTTTCTTCGTGATGTGACAGTGAAGATCTTATTATTTAGCAGCCCTAGTGGTTTAAAATATGGTTTGTTTTATCAAAAGTTTATTAATATTTTGTTTGTATAAAGCTTAGTGAAACAAATATTGATATATACTTATATTATTTGTACATTATTTTCTTACAATGGCTTTAAAGGAAACCTTCAAACTATGTCAATCCATAAAAAAAAGGCTCTCGTGGGAAATAGAACTACATTTTCAGCTACCTTTAACTTTCTGTTTTTTTAAGTATTCCTGATGTTAAATAAGAGCGCTCTTGCTACCGGTTCAAGCCTTTCTGAGCTGGATAGAAAAGGTTACAGGTGTTGAATTTGGTCAGCTTTTTTCTGGATACATAAGTCTGGCCACAGAGTAAAGTACAAGGGGGTTTGGGGTTCTGTGTTTTTTCTTTGAAGCTGCAGAGGAATTGTAATAATCTCAGCTGAATACAACACCTAGTTTCTATGGCCAGTAGGTAGGACTACTTAAATGGACTTGGCATATGCACTGTTTGAAAGCGAGTTGTCTTGGTTTGTGCTATCATATATGTATACTAAAAAAGTCCTATATGTTGAACTTGCAGAATAACAAAGGTGAGGATCTTCCAAGATGGGCAAAGAGCCATTTTTGTAGTAGCATTTATAGGAGAAGAGTAATAGGGCTTTTTTAATTACCTGCATAGACCTTTCTTGCATTGGATACTAAAAATTGAGCGTGTACTTGGGTAAAATAATGATATCATAACTTATTTGGTAAAGAGCAGCAGAGGGAAGTGATAATTACAAATGACAGTATGTAGTACGCTGACAGAAACCTTTCAAAGTGTGGTGGATGACAGTGACACTAACTTTTATTTCTTAGCAATTTCTCTGAATGGTAGTGATTTGTAATGAGTAATTCAGATGCAATTGGATTAACCTGGAGATGACACAGAAGTCCTGATTTTGCATTTTTTAGTGCAAAACTTTTTTAATAAAGCTGAAAATAGCGTGGTGAGTTCAGTGGCCTACCAACCGATGTAAAAAACTTGATTCTAGATATCTAGATTACATAAAATGATAAATCATGCAAAGATACTGAACTAATAGAGGTAACTGGAGAGACTAGAAAGGTCATCAGTTGATCAGAACAGAACTTGCTTGAAAGAAGAGGGAAATCTCAGTGATATGGCAAAGATGGAAGGAAATCTAAAATATGCTTTCATTGGTGGATGTTGAAGTCAGTAGGATCTGTTCAGATAATCCAGGCTTGCATCAGAATAAACAAAACTGGAAAATCTACCCTGGCTTCTGCATCAGGTTTGGTACTTTAGGGTAACTCTTCTAAGTCCTTGCATAAAGACTTGATGAGGAGGAATCTGATGAGGTGTTGTACAGTATTTCTAGTCTGAGGTTTCTCTGGCTTCCAGCCAGTGGATGTCCTGTCTTCTTCTGCTAGCTGAAAAAAGCCCGATTTTTGTTCCCCCAGTACTTCCTACTACAGCTGTCTCAGCCACTGGATCCCACGTCCATCTCTCTGTGGGGAAATCCAGGTCTTGCTTCATACTTCTGGTTCTTCAGGGCAACCTCAGGGTGTGGACCCATGGCTCCAGTGGCTCTTCAGGAATGGAGTGTGGTCTGCTGCTGGCTGCTCTTCAACAGGAAAGCCGGTGACCAAAGCTCTTCCTTTCCAAGCTCTGCCAAATTTTGCCTTGTTCTTGATGAGAACTCAGAGCACCTCAAAGGAATCCTGAAAATTATTGAAGGAATCAGCATTTTGGTCAGAAAACAGCCTTCTGTCTTTCTCTTTCCAGTCTACTCTTTCATGATATGTTGTAGAGCATTTGCTCAGAGAAACCTCCTTACCTGTCAGAGATGAGAAGCTGTCGTGCAGTGCTATGCCTAGCAGTTGTTGTGGGATGAATGATCTACTCCAAAATTAAAGTTTTATACAAATGTGTCACAACTGGAGATGCTCCATACAGAGTGGGAATTTCCATTGGATGGGATTTACCCATGCTGCAGACTTACTAACTACCATTGGAAGTATTTCCCTGGTATATATATTTTAAGAGGCAGCTTGATAGTAGCTTACTTTTTTTTCTCAGATAAGTAAACTGAGCGACTTGCATTTCTTCAGAAAATATTGAATTGTTTGTTTAACAATTTTGTAAACCCTTTCCATTTTTTCTTTGAGGAATAGACATCAAAAATAGGTAGTTTATATAAATATTAGCTTCATTAATGTCAGATACACAGATATTACTTCCCTCTACTGCTTCATACTGCTGAGATACTGTATCCCAGGATTATCTCCAGTACTTCTCTGGTGTACTCATGTTCTTTTTGCTTTCTGCCTTGATCCTCAAATCCTTTTCCGTGTCACTGCATTCATCTCTGGTAAGGTTTGACTGGATAATTCTGTGTTTCTACATTTATATGCAGTTATATTTCTTATTTTCAGGAAGACAGACAGACATAGTGAATCAAAAAGATCTGAGGTAACATGAGATACGTCTCCTTGAAATTAAATTATTTGAGGTCTTAAATGGATTGTTAGTCCTTTCATTTAATGTGATTTTCTTTTTATTTAAGGCAGTGTACGGTGGGGGATTGAATATTAGTATTATATTAATAAGAATAATAATATGGTCCAATTTATCTTTCAGAATAAAATTTATCTGGATGGAATTTATATTAGGAAAAAGTTGTATTAAGTAGTAATTTAGGTGGTTAACTCTGTCACTATAAGTCATGACGATTTTTTTTTTCTTCATGTTTACATAACAGAATAAATTATGTAGATTTTTAAAAAATGAAGTTCCCTCAGTGTTTTCCATGGGCAAGAAATGTACTTGATCTTGCCAGCATACAGCCATTGAATATGTGGTGGATTGTATCAGACCTGCTGCAGGTGAGCTGTGGACCTGTACCTTAGGTTCTTGCTTTGTCAATAAGGGCCATCCAGCTGCTGGCCTGCGGGCTGCATTCAGCAGGGTACAACTCTGACAGCTGTAAGTTGTAGTCACCATCTGACAAGAGGTGGAATACTCTTGTTGTAAAAGATATGTGCTACATTTAATACACAATAAATTACGGTGGAGAAGAAATAATTTTGCTTGGAGAGAGAGAGACAGTAGGCCTTTTATTACATGGTTTAGGTATTTACACTAGCCTTTATGGAGTATATTCACCACATTGTACAATCATTAATTAATTTATTTGTCCTTTGGATTAGTCTGTAATTGACTAATGACAGTTACACTAAAGTTTCAGCGGAAACCATTCACCATATTTCTCCTGGGGACATGCTGGTATTGCCTAGTTATTGTAGTTTTATGGCTTTTTCTATTAATTTCAGTCAGATTCACGTATATGCTACAATTATGTTGCACAGTTCAGTGCAAACCTCCTGTTCTGTTGCTACTTCAGTCTATACATATTTCTTTGCCTTCTGTGGGAGGAGACTGATACCTGCTCACATGTCTACCAGAATTTGGAAGTATATAAAATAAGCTTGCTTTTGTGTAGGGCTGAAGAAGATTCCTAGTTACCTGAAGATTTTGCAAGAAATATGCAATGAGTTGTGTTAGAACAAATGTTCATATGAATATGTTGAAATACTAGCAGCTTAAATGACTGAAAATGCCTCATAAAGGAGAGCTCATTTTAAATATTTCTTGAGATGTTGGTGACGTTTTAAAGTAGAAACCTAACGAAGCTGACTTGGCAATTTCATGAATGTTATAGTGACTGTGGGATGGCATTTAATTAGGGCAACTGCTTTTTGTTGAGGTTATGGCTCTCAGCATTAATTTATGTTAGGTTTGTTTTAACTCGAGCTCCACAATGGAAAGTGTTTCTTGGATCAAGGAACTTAACCCATCAAAAATATATCAGTTCATTCTGAACTTGGTGACAGTTAACCTTTCATCAGTCAAGTATAGATATAGATATGCAGTGTCTTGAATGTGGTGCTGGCGTGTGGCATATGGACTTTTGTGCCTGTCTTTGTGTGGTGATCCTAGTCTGAAACTCCCAGGAGATCTGATGCTGCTGTGATTAGTACACGTTTCAGATATCCAGAGAGGTGACACCTTTTCATCATCAAGTCCTTCCTTAGCAGTTTGGGGAATATTTTGTCCTTTATTTAATACCATTTGTCCCTTTTCAGTTATATCTACTTAGGCTCTATAATTTGCTATCGTTATCCTTTTTTCTTCTATTTTCTGAATCTTTGTTTATTCCCTGCTGTTTGGTTTGAATGAACAGTGGAATATGTCTGTTTATATTTTAATTATTTGATTGCATAGTCCAGCCAAAACCCCCAAAGAAGGTAAAACTTACCAACTGAGAAGATAAGACTTACTACTTTACATTTTTATGTTTCATTCAAATCTTTCTGAAATAAATCTCCCTGAGAATTTTAGTAGGTTCACACTTCAGGGTCAGTCAAGGCAGTACAGATTATCCTAAGGCCTACTTTATCTTCCTGATAAATTCTATTTTTTGTAGCATGCAATGGCTGGAAGGCTTTCCTTGGAAGACATTTTGTAGAGGAAGATAAATGTGTATTTTTCTAAAAATTTTATGACAAAATGCTCTTGATCTCTAAGGTTAAAATATGGTTGGCATAGGGGCTCTTGCTAATTTTTCAGCTAGCATTAGAAATGTTTGTACTGAAAAGAAAAAGGAAGTACCTACTTACTGAAGATAATGGGTATTTTCAAGTACATTTCTAGGCAAAGAGATGCCTTAAGATATTGTAGTAATGATTGTCTCAGAACAGAGGAAGAGGTGTACTTACACTGCAAATGTGGGTGTTATGACCAATAATGTACCCAGTTTTTGTAAACCAAAACAAAACACACAACACCTTCTGCAAATTTGTAATCAGAACATGGAATCATTGATGTGAGGAACGAGAAGTGAGAAGGAATAGTGATACAAGCATAGCCTTTCCCGAAGACAATTTATTTTTTCCAGAGGGAGCTGGAGAGACTGGGGGAATGGGTTGACAGGAACGTTATAAAATGCATCAAGTATGAGTGCTAAGTCCTGCTCCTGGGTTGGAAGCCTTCCCTCAGCAGGACTGGCTGGGGACTAGCTCTCTGGGGAGCAGCTCTGCCAGAAAGGACCTGGAGTTTCTGGCAAACAGCATGGCTCCTTGCCAGCAAAGAGGATCAGCAGCCTCCTGGTCTGTGTGACCAGCAGCACACTCAAGAGGTGGAGGGAAGTGATTGCTGGGGGACCCAAAAGCAGCCCCAGCACTGGAGGTGATTGCGAAAATAGAGGTAGGCTCTTCGCAGTGGTGCATAATAAGAGGATGAGGAACAATGGTGATGAATTGCAAGAGGAGCAATCACAAACAGGTATAAAGAAAAAAATTCACTATGAGGATAATTAAACAGTGGAACGGGTTGTCCAGTGAGGGTGTGGGATGTCTGTCCATGGAATTTTTGAAGACCCAGCTGGATCATGCTCTAAGCATCCTGGTCTGAATTCAATATTGGCCCTCCTTTGAGTAGAAGTCAACTTCCCAAGATCCCTTCTAAATTGCATGATTCTGTGGAAAACTGTAGGAATCAACTTGGGGGCTTTTTTCAAATTATTTTTTTTTAGTATGGTTTGCCATCTTACTTGTGCAAGGTTCTTGCTCTCTATTGTACAGCATAAAAGACAGGGATGCAGAAATAGGTAGTTGTCTCCATCAAGTCTACGAAAGTGTGAATGATATTTCAGTGACCACGTATGGAGATGAAAAGATATTCTTGCTAAGATGGTCAAAGTGAGATCACTATGCTAATCAAGCTGACTATGTTTGAGAATCCAGTATTTTTGAACTCGCACAGAGAATTACGTATATTTGGACAGATAGATGTGAGGAAAATTTTCAATTGGTTTCTGGGCTACAACTTGATAGAAATAGAGGCAGCAGTTATCCTGGTCTGAACATACCAATATTTGGATGAACTTTCAAGGACAGAAGATTAACTCTGTATTGTATGAGAGGACTGATGGATTAAGAATATCTGTGATGCTTTGAGTCCAGATGATAATTTTGGCGAGATCTTTCAAAGCCATTTGAATTAATAACAAATTTGACCACTGTCATTTCAAATAATATGTGGCATTATCTGAAAGTTGACTTGGAGGAGAGCAATTGTGTGGATCCCAGAGCAAAATTGTTTTTCTGGAATACATCTTCAATAACACCTATTGTTCTTAATGTTAAATATTCACATTTCTATAAATGTTCTTTGCAGTCAGGTTGTGTCTCTATTGTTTTTTGTTACATTAGTATCACAGAGATGTCGAAGATGATTTTATAAGAGATGGGATAATGCTTTTAAGTGAAGGTCTTGCCAGGACTAAAATTAATTGTGCTGAAGTTATTTGTGTGGGAGAAAATGTTTCATATCTTTCAGAGATGTACTACAAAGCTGTAATGACTCAGAAAGATCTTGATCACCTGATACTTGTGATATGTATTAAGATTTCCCAAGTCTGACAGTCAACACTCTAATATGTAGCCTGCTCTTTTCATTACAGGGAATGAACAGCAGAGGTACTTGATTTTATTCTGCTAGTGCTATGATTGTTTTTTTCTCTCTCTCTCTTTTTTTTTTTTTTTTTTTTTTACCAATACTTTACTCTTTAAAGCTGTGTTAAGTTCTTTTTGTAGCTTATCCTAAAAATCCAATGTTTCTTTCTGTGTAAGAATTTCTAATATTTTTTCCACACTTTTCCTTGATAATTTTACTGCTGACTTGTCTAGATTCATCCCTTCAGTAAAAACTCACAAAGGAAAAGAGGAAACAGGGCAGGAAATTATAAATAGCCAGAGAAATATGAGATTAGAGAAGGTGAAGAGCACAAGACAGTATGCATATACAGAAGAAGAATTGACCTATCCGTATGTGATAGATATACGGGAAAAAAAGATGGAGGGAATAAGTAAAAAATACTTCAGTAGCAGGGAGAAATACATTTTGACACACAAAAGAATATGCCAAAGTCTGGCAAGGCAAAAGGAAGGAGAAATACATTAATAAGAACATGTGAGATGGAATGGATGGGGGGAAGAAAATAGAGATTTTTATCAAGAGACTGTACAAACTAGTTTAGGAAGTATGAAGATGAAGGAATGCAACATCAGGGACTCTATATCCCACAAGATTAAAAAGAGAAAGTAATGCTTTCTGGAGACATATTTTCACTGTCTCCGTTTCTTTGCTTGCATTTACGCTTATTTTCCCAGAAATTTTCCGTGATGAATAAAGCATAATAGTGAAGAAGCTGATGATGAAATGCAAAAAAAGAGTTCATTTCTGCAGAAATGTAATAGAACTGATGAGTATGAAGTCAGCCGTCAAGTTTGGAAGATAAATCTTGAGAGATGTTTAAACCATCCAGTACTGACAGCTAGCAGTGGAAAAAATCTTTCAAGAAAATCTTTTGAAGAAAAATGTAATTGTGTCCTATTCTAGCAGTCGTGACTATGTGTTCCTGCTGCTATTGCTGCTACTGAAAAGAAGTAATATTTGTGTATGTTCGTGAGTTCCAATCCTTTTCCAGCTTCTGAAGGATACTATGAGCCTGTCTGAGGCTCTGATTTTATCTTAGGAAGATCCAAGGAAATATGTAAATACATATATTTTAAATTGCTGACATAAGAGTAGTTACTGATTTCTACCATGCTGAAGTTGCATTTTGCTCTCTCTGTAAGGAAGTTTCTTCTGTCTCAGGCACTGCTTAAACTTGTCATCCTTTTATAGGTCAGATTTTCATCTATACCTGGCACTATGCCTTGGTCATTCATGTGACACATGCCTAAGTACTGGCTTTTTTAGCTTCTGAATCAGAATCATCACCAGAGTCTGTAAAAATATCTGACTCTGGATGTGGAGTGTCAGCAATCATGTTTTGGTTTTCAGCAATGCTTTAGGTCTTTTTTCATGTGTGGGATTTCGCTAGGTCAGATGAACTCTGAACTCTCATTGATGGGGCCATGAAATATTCTTCTTTAACACATAGAAGCACATCATAGTTGGTGCTCTGGAGTAAGGTAGTGTCTGGTTAGGTGTCTGATTGGTTGGAAATGTTGTCTCTCAGCTGACTTCTTATGAAGCATTGCCTGGTTAAATACAGTATTTTGACAAACCTCTGAAGTTGTATTGCTGCTAACAAACTATTCCCCCATGTTTACCATTTGGGAAACGTTACCATTTGGTCTGAAAGTTGAGAAATATAGTATTTATTTTTTTTAAAGTACTGGAAAACAGAATTTAAATTCTATTTAGACAAAGGTGTGCTGGTTTTGGCTGGGATAGAGTTAATTTTCTTCATAGTAGCTTGTGTGGGGCAGTGTTTTGGATTTGTGATGAAAACAGTGTTGATAATACAGTTACTGCTGAGCAGTACATACAGAGTCAAGGCCTTTTTTGCTTCTCACACCACCCCAGCAGCGAGTAGGCTGGGGGTGCACAGGATGATGGGGAGGGGACACAGCTGGGACAGCTGACCCCAACTGACCAAAGAGATGTTCTATATCATATGACATTATGCTCAGCATATAAAGGTGGGGCAATAAGAAGTTTGGAGTTACACACGATGGAGCCCTGCTTTCCTGGAGATGGCTGAACACCTGCCTGTTGATGGGAAGTAGTGAATTAATTCCTTGTTTTGCTTTGCTTACGTGCACAGCTTTTGCTTTACTTATTAAACTGTCTTTATCTCAACCCACAAGTTTTCTCACTTTTACTCTTCTGATTCTCTCCCCCATCCCACTACCGGAGGGTGAGTGAACGGCTGTGTGGTGCTTTGCTGCTGGCTGGGGTTAAACCACAACAAAAGGACATGAATTGTAATATGCTGGGAAGCACAGCCAGTGAATAACAGTTGCCTTAAGGCATGTGTTGTGATTTAAAGAAGTGTCACTGTGCCCTATCCCTGTACTGGTAAAACTCCCAAAGCAACTGCTTTTGGCTGCTTTTGGAGAAGATCCTCAGCTAAATGAATTAATGCAACAAGTCTTACTGTTTTCATTGACATGTGTAAGGCAAAAAAGGGAAAATGGTATGTTCCTTTCAGCCCTTTCAATATAGAAATGATCTGAAACACTGACTTTCCTTCTTATTTATTTTTTATTAATTAAATGATCAAAAGGGTATTCCTTGTATGGAAGGAACACTGTATCTCCAAACAGACAGAGATACTGCCCCATGTTGTTTAAACCTCACGGCAGATGAGGCCTTGACTGAGTTGCTTGTGCGCAAGCATGAAGTGTCAGTGGAGATAACTAAGGTTCCCTGCCCAGTCTCTACTGCTTCTCTGGAAGTCTACAGGCTACCCATAGCACAACCCCACTTGAAGGACTGGGTAGTCTTGGGTGTATTAGGTGGGAATAGGTGCCTGGGAATGGACAACTAAATTGATCCTTAGCTGTGTTTAAATGCTCCCACTTATGCTGTATGTGTACTTTTATGTGTAATACTTTGAGACACATGATGCAAATAGCAGTAGGAGCACTCTCACTATGACCATTTTTTTCCAGTTCATTACATAACCTGACAGATGTTAATTGCAACTTAAAGCTCTTCTGATTGTTTTTCCTCATATTTAAAGGAGAACAAAGAACTATGATATTAGTGTCTGAAGATGAGCATGTTGCCTGATCTTGAAAAGACTTATTTAGTCATTAGTCACTTGGGCTCAGGGATTTATTAGTCATGGTAATGTCTCCAATTAGTTGAAGGACAGAGAGCATAATTAGGGCACTTTTTGCCTAATTACTGTTAACTGTATACATGCAGTTTACTGCTGAGTTTATGAGGCTAGCTGAAGTGCCATAACAACAACCATGTTAAGAAGTGAGGTCTCTTTCTTATTTATAAAATCATTAAAATTAGGATTAACACCCATAGTTAATAGATCTAAGATAGCATCATGCCATGGAACAGAAATGTTTTAATGTTTGATGCCATATTTTTGTTCTAAATCGTTGTCTCTCCAGACATTCTGAAAAAGGCCTACTGAGTGAACTTTGTTGGAAAAAGATATATTTTACAATAAATGGGGAGAAGATAAAGTATTATGTTCTGTGTATAGTGACATAACCTTTAGATGAACTTGGAAAGGAAACGAATTCTTCTGTAATTAAGTTTGCCTTTCTTCCTGGAGTTGTGAGAAAGGGGAAAACACTACTATTAAAGTGAGAATGGAGTTAATTGATATTAATCTTCATGGGTTTGTTAGATTTATTTTAACTGCAAAGAAGTAAAAAAGCTACTCAGCCCAAGTTAACTGTTACTGCATACCTGAATTTAACAAGTATGCAGTAATTTTATTTTCTTGTTTGGAATGAAGTTATCTGTCTTCTGTCTTTACCCCATTCAAAACTGTGGGGAAAAAGCTGGATTTGCAATGTGAGACACACAGAAATGTGAGTAAAATGTCAGCAGTTTTGAAATGTCTTGTTTTCCAAAGTGAATATTTCTTTAAAGAACATGATCTAGCAACCTCAGTTAGATCTTGGTACCAAAATCTCAACTCCTCCAGCTAACTGTGTAACTGAAGGGATTTCTAACTTTGAAACAGAGTGGGTCGAATCTATTCAGTATGACAAAGATCAGTAATTCATATTTCTAGAAATGGATATGTACACAGTACAGAACTGTTGGAGAGCAGTGTAGGGGAGAGGGACCTGGGGGTCCTGGTGGACAGCAGGATGACCATGAGCCAGCACTGTGCCCTCGTGACCAAGAAGGCCAATGGCATCCTGGGATGTGTCAGAAGGGGTGTGGTCAGTAGGTCGAGAGAGGTTCTCCTCCCCCTCTACTCTGCCCTGGCGAGACCGCATCTGGAATATTGTGTCCAGTTCTGGGCCCCTCAGTTCAAGAGGGACAGAGAACTGCTGGAGAGAGTCCAGTGCAGAGCCACAAAGATGATGAAGGGAATGGAGCATCTCCCTTATGAGGAAAGGCTGAGGGAGCTGGGTCTCTTTAGCCTGGAAAAGAGGAGACTGAGGGGTGACCTAATCAATGTTTATAAATATGTAAAGGGTGAGTGTCAGGAGGATGGAGCCAGGCTCTTCTCTGTGACATCCAGTGATAGGACAAGGGGCAGTGGGTTCAAGCTGGAACATAGGAGGTTCC
>NW_010125346.1:13753-16057 GCF_000699245.1 Pterocles gutturalis
TGGAGACATTCAAAGCCCGCCTGGATGCGTTCCTGTGTGATCTGATCTAGGTGTTCCTGCTCTGGCAGGGGGATTGGACTAGATGATCTTTCGAGGTCCCTTCCAATCTCTAACATTCTGTGATTCTGTGATCTGTCCTGTTGTCTTTGCATGTATAGGTGCTCTTTTGGGGGAGCTTTATGCAACTCCTCCAGAAACCTCTAGGTTGAGAATTCAAGTTGGTAGGTGTTGTGTGCTCTGCTTCACTAGAGGACATACAGAAGACTTTCTATATATTCTGGTCACTTCCTTTTTCCAGCCAGCATCACTCCTGTCTTATCTCAGTCACGTGGCTGCACATCATTGGCTATGGCTTAGGAAGCAAAAGTGTAGAACTGGGTGCCATCAGCACTACAGAGATATTATAGTCTTTATTGCATGCTTGATGGTCTTGGGCACTGCCGCTGGTAGGGACTCAGACGCAGACCAATATGATCATGCTGTAGCCATTTATTATGCCTCGATTACACACTTTTATACAGAACTCATGCAGATTTGGCAATTACTAATTGGATGAAGGATTTTAAAATCCTAAAGACAAAGTTACTATTGGCTAACTTTGTTCCTGGGAATGGGACCCTTAACATTACCTAATCATGCTGATTGTTTACCTTCAGTTCCTCCTTATCTCACTCACATTCTGTGCAATTGCTTTCTTTCTCGTCCCTTGCAGGTGTTATTTTCTCCTGTAGTAGAAATCAACTACATGAGGACCTTCTTCTAAAAAAGGTTCTGACAAACATGAGTATTTTTCTCCTAAGAAGATTCTTACAAACATTTTTCTTCTAAGAAGGTTCTCATAAACATAAGTATTTTTCTTCTTAAAAGGTTTCCCACAGGGCACATTTTAAATAAGAGTTAAAAAGATGGTATTCTGCTAGCAAGATGGGTTAATCATGGTCAATCATCTCTGAAAAGGCCAGTAAGACAGGAATAGAGACAGTAAGGATAGCTCCTTTCACTGTGTAGAACAGAGATAGTCCAGTTCCTCCACATTTGGTTGTATTAATTTCTGATTTGCTTTGGCTCCTTTGCTGATTTAGCTAATGGATTTCTGAGCCACAATATCTTGTTAACATAGTGTACTGTTGTGGAAGTCTAGTGTATTTCTTTACTAGCAGTTGGCACTTTTTTCAGTGCATGGTACTTTCTAGATAAAGCCTGATAGTTCTGTGTAAATAGTAGAAAATGTGCATTTTAAGCCAAGACTCTTGTTAGACTGAGACACTAAATAAGGAAATGTTGCCTCTAATAAAAGTGCCTTTTAAAAAGGATTTACTTAGTAGTGTCTGGAAAAGCTGTCAGACGTTGGGATGGAATTTTTCCCTCTCCCCCTGGAATTGCATTATTAATACCCTTCTGGAAGCTCTTAATGTCCTCATCTGTGCACCTATGTGTAGTTCAGAGTTTTAAGATTGGAGAAGGACCAGAGGTCCTCCAGTCAAGCAAGACAGAAAGTGAAAATCTGAATCGTATTTGTATTTGTTTGGTTTTGTCTTGTTAATTTCAAATTTATTTAAATGTGGTAAATCGTGTAAAAGAGAGAAGTGGAGAGCAGGTTGCTCAGAGAGGCTGTGCAGTTTTGATCCTTGGAGGTCTGTAAGATTCAACCTGATCAATCCCTGAGCAACCTGCTGTGACCTCAGAGCTGGCCCTGTTTTGAGCAGGAGGCTGGACTAGAGACCTCCCATGGTCCCTTCCCACTTAAATTGTCCTGTGAATCTATAAATAAAATTAAGAACTCTTCAAAATGTCGAGATATTTGAGTGACTGCCAGTGGAGGTGTCACAGTTGTAACTCCTCTTGGGTTTAGGTGGGAATGGCATGACCTCTTGTACTTTCATTTTGGCTAAATCTATGCTGTTCTTAATAGCAGTGTGGAAGGAGCATTACAGCAGGACAAAATTGTGTTATCATCACTTTAAATTATTTGCAAGTAATTGGGCTGATCCTGAGCGTCAGGTGCCCTGTGTCTGTACAGAGCTGTAGTAGTTTTGTTGTTCTTTCCACTGTTTGTGGGTTGGAGGACAAAAAGAAGAAGACAAAAAGGTCAGGTTTGTAGTGGGCACATCTCTCTCCTTGCTTACAAATTAAGTTTTACTCCTCATCATCTTAATGCCCGTGGGGAAAGGCTGGGATTGCCTCTGCACTCTTAGCAACTCTAAGCTAATTTATATAGTAATTAGATGACATGAAGTACAAGCAGACCAAAAAAAAAAAAAAATGCTGTGTGGTAATGAAACATGAAAGAGATGGCAATAGGTA
>NW_010125346.1:16068-77076 GCF_000699245.1 Pterocles gutturalis
TTACATTTACAAAACTTATCTTTCTACTTCTTTTAGTGCTCCCGTTAGTGGAATCCTGCTAATGGGAAATGTTAAATATTTAATATCAGACATTTCTATAATGTCTATGTAGTGCAGTAAAGATTAAGTATTTTACAGTGCATTTCAATTTAAAATAATGAAAGTACTTTTCAGACTGTTAAAGGAGAAGATGTGAGTGAACCTTGTATTTAGATTACATATTACTTTCAGCGATAATAGACTCTTGCAACTTGTTTGCGGCAAGCTAGGTATGAAAGTCCTGATATCTGAGTAGTGCCTTTTGTTCATCCTCTAGGAAGCTACTGAGCTGTGGCAAGTTCCCTGTTGCACTTCCCAAATTAAGCAGGCATGCCAAAACCACTGAGCAGTTTCCACAGCCATAATAGTCTTGATTTTCAGTGGGATGTGCTAGTGTTATCTGAGAGGTGATGCAAGGTCTTACGAATACAGACTGGTTTGGTGCGTTCCCACAAAGGAGCACAATAAACACCAGGCATGCCTACTCCATGTCTGCCCTTTCCTGACTTTTTCTATCCTTTCCCTCTGAAGGTGTAGTGTTGTCTCTGTGTGGAAGATGCTGGTGGCCTTCATTCCTGTAGGACATTTACTGAAAAAAATTGCCCTTAGTTTTGAGGGTAGTGTATACTTGTGTAATTTAGAAGCCCTGAAATCCCTTTGTAATAATAGAGTAGTAACATTTTTAGTTGTGGTGTACAATACAAATTGATACAAGGATGGTAATTTAATTCCATTCTTTTACTGGAATATCTGTGCTTGTGCTAACATTGGAACTGATTTGTATGGATTGCATACACTCTGTAATAATCGCTAGCCAGTGTCCATTTGTGAAGATACGTTGTGTGACTGTCAGAGTTACTGCTATCAGTCTGATGCACTTTGCTTGACTTGGAGCCCGTAGCAGTTCCCTGAAATATGCTGCATGAGTAATATAGATTGCAAACTTTAACACTGGAGGAATACTTAAGTCCACACTAATTTGTCTCAAATGGAGAGAAAACTACTTCCAGACATTCTTTGACTTTTCTAATGACTTAGTGATATATATTGCTGCTCATCTAATTAAAAGATAGGCAGTCAATGAATGTGTTTTTTCCTTGTGCATTTGTTTAATCTTGATAAAATAGGTAGCTAAAACTATCTTCCGAACTGAAAGGAATGGTAACAACATTTTAACTATACCACATATATGTTTAGATACAGAATTGACACATGACTGCAGCTTTTGTGAAATGTTAGTCATAGCACATGGATGTAATATGTTTGCTTTCTTAAAATTTGAATAAAGTACACAAGTCTTATTTTTTTATATCATAGTTAGAATGGAGGCTACTAGGAAGGAGATTCTGTTAATATTCTTGACACTAAGATGTATCTATTGCCATGATTAAGCATCTCTTAGAAATATCTGTAACCATCTTTTGAAAATTGCATACATGTAAGGAAAAGCTTGAGAATTATGTTTTTGGTTTTAAAACAGGAAAAGGCTGACAGTAAGATCATGCCTGCTGCTGCTTTTATGAGTTGGACTCGTTTTTTTTTTTTTTCTTTGAGTGATGTGTTAGTGCTTCTCTTGACGTGTTTATTAGCTTGCACTCCCTTCTACCACAAAACAAGATGTTGGTGGTTTAAATAAGAGTCTACCTCTTTCTGTTGGCACCAGAATGCATTTGGGTTTTTGTAAAATACTCTAAATAGTGTTCAATATTTTATCAGTTTCTTCTTCACCTCTTGTGTACTTAGTTTCACTGTTTTTTTTCTAACCTTGTTTTTTTGTTTTTTTTTGTTCACTCACCATAGAGCTGATAAAGCAGATGATGAGGATGATGAAGATCTAATGGTGAATAAAACATGGGTCCTTGCACCAAAGATTCATGGTGGGGATGTAACTCACATACTGGACTCCTTACTTCAAGGATATGACAATAAGCTCCGTCCAGATATTGGGGGTAAGCCCTTAAAGTAGTTCAGTAAATAGAAGATGTGAACCAGAGGGGGTTCATCAAAGATGGCAAAAATCTGCTTAATTTTAAAACTTCATATAGCAAGCTAAATATCACAGCAATAAAATGCGATAGTTTTCTGGAACTGGTAAAAATAATGTTCTATGCAAGAGCAGAATACTTATGTTATGTTTACAATCTCTTTTCTTATGTAAAGTATTACTTTTTTGGGATGGTGGATAATCTATAATAAATCATTAAAAAGCAATTATATTTTGCTTTGTTTAACTAAGATCTTTTGACAGAAAGAATTGTAGATATAAACCAGCCATGGTTATTTAAAAATTCGATCTTGAGTCTGTAGGAGTTTGTTAAAGAATTATTCTTAGATATTTTTACTTTTACTGTAGAAAATACATTTTAAGTGTGTATTTTGAGCAAATTTAGCTCAAAGCAGCTCTCTTCTTCTCTTAGCTGAGATTTTTAAAATCTTCATAAGAATCTAAAAATATAACAGGATTATATATTTTCTAGAGGAATATAGGAAGGAAGACTTCGTTAATATAGATCAAACTTTGCAGCTAGTAGGAAGGCAACTTTGTCTTTCAATAGTCAAAGCATCAGTTTGCATATAACTGTTAAATGTAAATATTTGGAAGAACCTTGTGTTGAAAATATGTAATACAAGAAACCTCTCCAACTCTTGTCTACCACATGCGTACTGGCTCAAACTAAGAAAAATGATTTATTTTCTCAGACTTTGCCTCCTGAACTGTGAAGGGAGAGGTGGAAGACATAATTATTTGTTAAATTCTTGGCATCCCCTATCAAAGGAATGCCATGTAAGTCTGTAAGCTGCTTATATGATAAACAGTGCAACAATCTAGACTTGTTTCATTTATGTAGGAGAACAGAGAGATGCAATCTCAAACAAAGTATTTTATTTTGAAAGCTTCTGACAAATTGTTTTCTTCTCCACATTTCTTAGTTCTGTTTTGTTGTTGACTGTTATCCTGAAGATACTGAATGGCAATTTTTCTCTCCCTGTCATAATACAATCACGTGAATCTTATGAAGTTTGTTATAAGTCTTTGCCTTCACATTCATTTGATTGAATTACTGCGAATATTTAGACCACAATAAAAGTCTTCCAACATATTTTTCCTTAAATTTTTAACATGTGACAGATGTATAGCATTACTTTTTTTTCCCCAACGTCTTGATGCCACAGACAGCAAAGGGATGATGGGGGAACTGCTTCCACTAGGATTCCTTCTAATGATTAGCTGGTAGGTGAGGATGAAAGAAAAGAGAATTGTGTTTCGCTTCTCTCCTCATAAAACTTAGAAATACATGGAGGGAAAATAGGGAAGGAGGAGTTTATTCTGGTACGTCAAAGAGATTTAGATGGGCATGGAAAAATTTTGGTGTAGTCCTTACCTTTGCTCAATGTATAACTTTTTGAATTCCAAATATCAGTTCCTGAAAGAAGATGCTTGGTTCTAGCTTCTCTCACATGAGTGCTGTGTTTCTTTTTCTTCTTTGCTCTCTTGGTGCAATACTTTTGTACCAATTTGATCTCTGTTATCTGAGACCTGCCTCTATCCAATATATTAAAACATAAAGTTCATGAATAACAGCCAGATGCAAGCAGGAGACATTTGGGACTCTTCACTTTGTTGCCAGGAGAACAGACATTAAGACTGACTGTCTTGTGGATGGAAGTTCCAGACTTCTGCCACATGGCAGAAATTTTGGACAGCGTAAGATGAAATTTCCAACGTTGGGTTAAGGCATTGTATTCTGTCCAGCTGCATGGGAACTGCAGCAGGTATTTAACAGACAGAAAAACAAAATCAGGTTATAGTGTATTTGGATTAGTCTGCTTCAATTATGTGGATAAAATCTGGTGTCAGATTCCACATCTTCACAGTATATGTCAGTACTTGCACAACAAGATTATTGAACTGGAATTCTAATTATCTTTCAAAGCAATAATACCCCACAGAACATTTTTACTATTGAATTACAAAGCTCAGTTACAATAGCAACATCCTTTGTTTTGAACCTGGACTTTTTGGGTTTGAATAACAAAGTAGAATTTTGTTTTCTTCCTGATGTTGACACAGAATTTCAGCATCTCAAACTGAGATAAGGGCTTTCATTGTTAAACATGCAGTTAGTTGAGGGAGATGATAAAGGAGAGCCAAATGAAAATTGAAACTTCAGAAGCACTACTGAAATTTAGTAGGAGAAAACCACACCCTGCCATTTTCTGTTTCATTCAAATGTCCGTGAACTGTAGTGATTTCTTAACTGCAACCCTTTGCTATGTTTATTGATCTTACTAGCCTTTAACACAATATGTGTAATATACTTTGAGATATTTGGAGCATGAAGGTACTAGTATTAAAGTACCTTCTGCTCAGTATGAAGTAGTAATAGGTGAAGTCTCCTATGTGTTCTATAAATCCCTTTAATTAAAGATGCAACCTTGGAGTGTTGAGATATTAATAAAGCAGTATTATTCTCACTGCAAAGTTACCTTTTGGCTACCTGGTTTTATACCACACTATTTTATCTTCGTTCCTGGATCAAGGACTGTTATGTTTCAACTTTTCTTTGCGGAGGAAAGAATTCTGGCTGCACCCTGTTCCATTTCTCATACCTTAGCAACACCAATATATTAGTATTAACCTATCAATGTACAACACATTTTTTCCAGCTATGTCTCATGTCCAATGTTGTGTAGTATGTAGATGAATACGTCTGTTATGTAGGTGAACACAGTTGGTCAATCTGAAAGTTTAATTAAAAATAAGGAATAATCATCACATATCTACAGCTCTAATTGAGTGTTTTCAATCAACAGTTTGTAATGGATAGAATGGATAGAAATTTTAAGAATGGTGAGTGTGATTGCTTGTGGACATAGAGAAATTGGATTCCTAGAGAAATTTGGATAGTTGAAATGGCCCTGTAAGCAGGGCATGGGTAAGTAATTGCATCTCGGTGCACTAATGTGAAAAGCCCTGTACTCAGGGATGTAAAGGACAGATGAACAAAAAATGGAGTTTCAAGAGACTAATAGAGGCTGGAAAGATAAGGATATTAGGGGGATATTCTGTTGAACAGGTGCTCTTAATGTAGTGTTGATGAAAGGATGATGTAGACAGGAAAGTAATAAGTGTAAATAAGCAGGAAAGTATCAGGTAAAGGTAGAGAGGTATGTATTCTGAGATGAAGAATATTTTGCAAGAATTGAAGGAAATTTAAAAACGAGCAAGATGTAGAAGAGCATATGCAGTGAATGTTAAAGGTACTAGATCTGTGCACTGCATAGGAAATTATGGAATTAATAAAAGTGGTGGAGTAGGAGTATTTGCTAAAGATGGGTCTCTTAAATAAAAAGGTAAAAGAAGTGGAGAACAGGGCTCTACTTTCATCAAAATCACATTGAAAAAAATTTTCAGAGATGGAGCTGAAAGCCTGCTGCAGACACTTGAGACCGAACTTTCAATATAGTTAGCCATATAAGTAATATTCTTAGGTAACTGGTTGTGAGAATGATACTATTCCATTAAAAACTATTGCAAGTTGAAGGCCTCTGTTATTCCTGAATGTGGTAGTCACATAATTTATTTGCTGATTTATTGGCTTTATCACCAAGAAGAAATGTTTCTTTAGGCAATTAATGAGGAGTTATAGAAAACTTGCTCAAAGAAAACAAGCCTGGATGAAATTATCAAAAGTGGTCTTACTTTAAGTTAAATAGCATGATAAGTAATAAGAATAAAAAAGGTGATATATCTTAGACCTTTATTCCAAAATGGGAAATTGTGGCAAACTACAGGAACTGGTTAGTGAATTTAGATGGACTAACATGCTATTGCATAATGTTGAGGATTGGAGTAATTAAAATGGAGCAATATTAAGCAATAAAAAATGCATGTTCTGCACTTTTACAATAATGATAATAATTTCTGTCAGAAGATGGGGGTTTATAGACTGAGAATAACTGATAAGGAGAGCTTTTCAATGTAGCAGGTGGAGTATTTCAAATATCAAAAGCTGAAAATTGGGCCTGGATAAATACAGGCTAAAAAAGAGGCACTTTTGATAGCGAGACCAATTACTAAAATGATTTGTCAATGACTGAGGTAGGTTTGTATCACTATGATTTTTCTAGTTGAGGGTAAACATTTTTCCAAATAAAAATTTTGAATTCAAACTGGTGTTCAGAATATGCCTGGGCGTTATGCAGCATCATCTGTTACTAGAAGGGTAGTGGTCCATGCCTGCTGAGAGACACTTCTTTCCAGGTCATGCTGCTTGTTGGGAAGTTCATTCTTACTCTTGAATTCCAGACACAAGAGTCACTTATTTACTATATTTTTTCCTTGGGACAAGACTGTCCTTAGCTCTGTGCTGGTGTTAGGTGATGCTCAATGGCAGTCAAACCTTTTAAACCAGAGGAAGAGAAGTTTAGTCTAGTGAAGAAAAGGTGCCAAAGCAGGAGATCAGAAATTGAGTAAATCTCTCTAGATTGGGTTTAGCAAGCAGGTTCCTTGTGTGCTACAGCTACGTTAGGAGGTGATGAACTATCCCTTGGGGGCAGCTGCCTCTTGGTGCTCTTCTCTTTCTCTGTTGTGTATGCAATCTGTCATCCTCTCACCTTCTTACTCTACTTGCTCATATTATCTTTCAGGGTAAATATTTAAAGTGTACTCTTTCTGCCCTTCCTTGGAAGCTTCTGTAAGTTTACAGTACTGTTCTATAGCACTTCGTGCAGGATGTGTTAAATAGCCTTCTTGTAGTGTTTTCATCACTAATACCAAATTTTTAAAGTGAAAAAAAGGGAAGTGTTCACTGTAGAAACATCTTCTCAAACCATCTTTCTCTGTTAGCTCTTTGTGGAGAGTAAATGAACAATAGTAATTATATGGATGTCAAATGAGTATAAAGAATGTATTTTCCTCCAGCATTTGTCATTTTCATGGACGCGTATCACTTCTAATTCAAGAACATGAGAAGAATGAATTATTTCTTCTAATTCACTTCGCTCTGTACCCCATGGAAGAACTAAGGTAACAAAACAGCCTCTTCCAGTCTTCTTCAGTTGGATCTGTTTCTCTGGATCATTTGGGTCAATTAAAATAATTTCAGCAGGGGCAGATTTTCAGACTCTTCATTGGCTCTTAATAGCACTAATAATCTTACTCAGAGCAATATGGAAAAGGCAAACTGAACTCCATGGTGCATTACAGGACAGCCCTTGTGGCAAGTACTGCTTGCTGCAAGCTGGAATTTCACAAAATTGGCACAGCCCCATTGCTCACTGACGGTTCTCAAAATTTAGCTGTTAATAAGGAAATATCAGTGGTTGGGGCGTTTACTGTTTGGTGTCATAGGAAAGTCTTTATCAAGAATAATGATATTTTGAATGGTTTCAGCAATTAATTTTTGTAGTAAAGTTGGCAAGTGACACAAAGACTGTTGGAAAGGGAGAGGTTGTATCTGCGGAATAATAACTTGCTTCTTCAGTAAAACTGGAGACACAAAAATTGTTGGGGGGGGGGGGGGAGAGAAGGAGGTGCCCGGGGAGGAAGCCTGTGGGTCATATTTCAAGGTGAGAGATTCTGCATAGTGAAGCAGTGATTTAGGGGAAAACTCGGATATTTCGTGTTGCAAAAGATCTTAGGTGTGCATCCCCTGAGCATTGTCCTGAGGTAAGTCCCTTTTGAAAAGGAACACAAGAAGTCTGGAAATGTTCATGCAGCACTGATAACACTGTTACAAAAATTCTCCATTCCGGTGTCCACATTTCAAGAAGAATCTGGAAAAGATGGAGCAAGGTTAGAAGTTAAAGCTGAACAGAGTATCTCTAAGGTTGCATTTGCAGTATGCAGAATGAACTGTTCAGCATACTGAAGTCTAGTTTCAGAGATGATCTTAATCACTGTGCATAGGTACTTGTGTCTGAAGACGAGGTTTGATACATGACTAGGCAGTGCCAAAAGTTGGAGTCAGAGACTTGCACCTCAGATCAAAACAAGATTTCCTAGCACTAAGGAGAATTAAATGTTTCCTACTAATACAAGAAAAAAATGGTGGCTTCAGCATTGCTTGAGGAATGAGGCAAGATACACTTTGATCCACCTTCTCATATTCTGGTGTAGCAGTGGGGTTGCTGTTAGATAGATAAATAAGGTTGCAAAATTAAAGGAAGAGGATATGTGTTTGCGAGATGTGGCATATGTAAAATATTCTATGCATATGTCTATATACAAATGTATTATATACTTCTTTTACTCTGATTTTTCAGTCTGTGGATAAGAATACTTGTGTTGTCTCCCTTCCCTTATGAGCCCTGCAGATAATGAAAAAACTTGCGGCTCAGGAAGTACTTTTTTCCCCCACACCCCCCAGGAAATAAATTGATTTCCAGAGTCTGTTTACAAACTTTCTGTGAAGCATGCTGGGGACGGGATGGTGATCAAGTGACCCTGTGCTCAGTGGTTATACAGAAAATCCTTTGTGCAGCCTCAATGATGTGTCTCGTTGTCAGGCTCAGGGTCACACCATTAATCAGATTTGGAATCAGGGGAAGTGTCCTTCCAAGTGAGACTGGCAGGCAAAAGGTATCTTAAGATATTTAGTAAACATATCTTGCCTGTCATAGCTGACAAGGATGTTAGTTATACCCTGTTTCTTTCTGTGTGTCTGAGTTTCAGATTTTTGAGATTTGAAAAATCCTGTTAGTTAAGATTTTGGTTTTGTTATAGAGCACTTGGGCAATCCCTGATGGTTTGCAGTGTAAAGAAATTAAATCTGGTGACCTAGGGTCCCTCTCCTATGAAATCCAGGTACCTTTTTGCTTGTACTTTCCATCTTTTCCATCTGCAGATGGACAGAGATGCTTCATTTTAATGTGCCAGATCATGGGAGAAAGACCAGCAGAGCCTTATTATTAACTCTCTTCATTACATTGGAGACTAAGATGTATGGCCTCTTGTGTCCACATTCTTCCTCTTCATTACAAGCTAGAAGAAAATGCTTGGTAAATTGATGGTGTTAAAATGCATCCTGACGTCTTCCATTTGTACCTTTTTCCTCTATAAAGCAGTAAGAAGGAAACAACCGAATTGTCAGTGTCACTTGTACTTCAGATGTGACTTTCATGGGAAGTCATGTAGACTTTTTGCCCGTCTGTAAGTGTACAGAAAGAGTATATTCTGTAAGAGAATATATTTTTAAAGCAGTTAATTTTTGTCTGCCTGGTGAGAGTGATTTCACTGTATTTTTTAAAGAAAAATTAATTTGGAAATGTTTAATTTAAAAATGACTTTCACTTAATGAGCTTTCAGTTTTGTGTGTGAATCAGTTTATTAATCAAACTGGTGAAAGGATGTTAGTAATCCTTCAGTGTGCTATAATTGCATGAATTGAATAAATCTGTGGTGAAAAGTTATTTTATTTTTGTAATATATCTTCAATAGGAATTGAAAGAACGCACTGCTTATTGATTGCTTACAGCTGATAAACACATTTTCTCCCAGGCCTCATGATTTGTTGTATAAGCATTTTTTTTCCAAACATTTTTTTCTGTTTATGATTAACTGTTTACGTTGGAAGACAGTTTTTGGTTTTGTGTTTCCTCCCTTAACCTTTTACATCTTTTGCATCTATTTTGTATCTGTTCACAAAGCACGGGTGGGGATTGCATTAAGAAGTAAAAAAATTGTCTCGATAATCCTAACAATTCATATGGAATAAGGGAACCGAGTCATATATGATCCTTCACAGAATAAACAAACCAGAGATTTAATTATTCTGAATCTAATAAAAGACTATCAAATTTATTGTCAGTTTTACTAAAGAGGTTAGATTACACTAACAATGTACAGAGTTAATTAAATATGTAATTATTATGGTTACTGTTTTGTTTAGTGAGAACTACGGTAATTGAAACAGATGTCTATGTTAACAGCATTGGCCCAGTTGACCCAATCAATATGGTAAGTTCTGATTATTGTCAGAAAACATTATCTGAATGATGCTATGGGTTGATATTATGAAATAATTTTATTCTCATTCAAATAACTTCCTTTACTTCTTACTGTGTATTCTTATGCTATTGGATATGACTGTGATTATTGCAGAAACACGTTTAGACTCTGTTTGAAATTGTTGTAATTTTAAAAAGTATACTTAATGTTTAAAAAAGAGTGAGGCCACATAGATTAGATTGTATCAGGTCTTTATTTTGGTTTATGTTGGACATCCTCACTGTGTTTGTTTATGCTTGGTTTCTCTCTATCCCAGTATAATTTCCTGGAGCTACTCTTCAGACATTAAGAAAAATAACAGTTGAACCAATATTTGTGAATAAAACTATTTTCAGTGCAGTGATTTATTATTTTTCAAATTCACAGAAAAAAAAATTTAATTAGCTCTTTTTTCCTCCTTTTTCCATGTCTTATTTAGCCTTACTGGGTCCTCCTCAGTGTGTGAGAGGGAGTGTGTATGTCTGTGTACACATAGCTGGTTTCTTCAGAAGTTAAGCAATGCATCTCGTCTAGTTTCTGACAGATCTGTGGAGATCAGACCTATGTATTTGGTACCAATGCTGAGTTGTCAGCACTTAGGAGGAAGTTGAGTCTGTGGCCTTTTCTTAAATCACTTAGATTTTCTGTTGCCTTATGTGTTGTCTGAAATGCTGGTGTTGGGGGCTTTAGAAAGGCCTTGTTGCATGACTTCTGGGGACCGCTGACCGGGACTAAGGCTGGGACTGGCTCTCAGGTGAGTTTGAGCTCAGCTGCCTCCTGCCTCTTTCCTTTTCCTCCTCCCTAGAGAATTGCTCACAATGTTGAATTGGTATGGCAGAGAAGCATTTTGTTCAATCTGAGGCTGGAGTATGCCAGTGCGGGGGGCTTCTGAGCATTTGGTGAAAGCACAGTGATTCTATAGTATTAAGGATCTTGTGGTTTACACACATGTCATCATGCTTGGGTGGGGAATATCGACTTTCAGTGATGGGAAGCCAAGCAGGACAAAGCAGTGATACTTGGATACCATGGATAAAGTTGCCAAAAGTAGATAATGCTGATCTGTGGCAAAGGGTATTCATTCCAGCGTAACGATCTAACAGGCTTAGGGTTGTCATTACCTGGGGTTGTGGCAGGGAAGTCCATGTCTCAGGCCAGGGCTGTACGTAACGAAATGCATGAAAGAATAGAAGAGTGATGGGGTGGGGGAAACTTTTCAATTTCTGTGTCTGGTGTAAATGGTGTCTGATTTTGTCTGTCTTCCTACTGCAGTCTTTCTCTTTTGCTTCTCTGCATTTTTTCCTCTTCTGAAGGAACTTATTGTGGAAGCAAAATGTGTGGACAGGCAAATACCTGTAAGGAGGATATAGCAGATGGTAGAGGCTTCCTTTTCCAGTAACCAATGTAAGTCGTTCAGCCTATAGCCAGTAGGTATTGCGTATGCTGGAACTGAAAATGAGAAGTGCTTACAGTTTCAGTTTTCCAGTTTTAAAGAACCAGCATGTGGCTGGCTTGCATGGTAACCCCACCTGATCTTCCATGCCCTCTTCTTGTCTCTGCAGCCCCTGGGCAATCTACCCACTGCTATGTACCATGGCCTCTCCTGTGCTCACAGCTGCCTTCTGCTTGCTCAGCCCCAAGCCTAGGAAGCAGCATTGTCACACAGTGTACTTGTGGTAATGACAGTATTAGCCATGGGACTATTTCACATCACTCGTTAAGAGGTCTCCCCGTATCTGCTAGAGTTGTCATAGAGTGGATGGTGATGCTCTTGCCATGGCACTAGTAAAAGCCAGTCTTACTGGCTTGTAGTCCAAGGTAGGGGAAGCATCATATTGAAATACATATTACTTCACAAGAGAGCAGGATTGCAATGGTTACAATGTATATCAGCTGAATGTTTACCCCACTAACCTTCTGATTTGTGTTTAAAAGCGTAAAGATAACAATGAAGGATGTCATCAAAGGGTAATAAAGCAAATGTCGTTAAGACATAGAACTTCAAAAACTATCCTATAGTTTTTAAAAATGAGCAGAGAACTACTTAGCAATTTAAATTGTAGTCTAAGGGCACTATGGCCTTCATAAAAGAACAATTGCTTGGGCTCAAGGAACCTGGATTATGTGAGCATCTAACATAATTACAAAAATTAAATGTTTGTGAAAACAAATAAAACAATATATATGCAAATAATTTGATTAAGGTTTCCAAAAAAGTTGGTTTTAATCTGGGAAACAACATTCTCAGCAAAATAATAATTACAGATTTGACCCTGTAAGCTCTCTTTATGTGAGCTGTTGGTTTCATTAGGAAGGCAGTTTCCCTGGAGTCAATATTGTTTGAGACTGTTAACCAATAATCCAGAAATTGCTTCAATTTCAAGGGCTGTCTTTAGCCCTTCATTTGATCACTTAATGTGCAAGCACATATCTGTGATTCCCCATTGGATTACTTGTCTGCCAGATACATTAATTCACTCTGGCAAATAATGTCCTTTAACTATTTAGTTTGGATACAATACAGCATGATGTAGAAGACATTTTTTCTAACAGTCATTCTGAAGCAGCTTGTCAAGGGAGTATGTTTGTCTGGAACCTTCAGAAGACACATAAATGAGGGAAAACTGATTTATTTTTTTAATTCAGATCTGTTTTCCTCTTGCTGTCTGATAGAATTTCATTAAAGGGATGCTTTCAGTGTATGTATGATATTAATTGTAATTTGTTTTTGAAGGCTGTGTTTTGGCCTTCACTGTTTGACAAAGATCTAAACAAAATTCTAGACAGTATAGATACCCCATGGTTAAGAGATGGTTTTCTACAGCATTCAGTCTCTTTAGGCATCTGCAACCTAAATAAAATTTTTAACAGGTGTCTGGATCAGCAGAGTATTTAGGCTTCTAAAACTCATTAAGTCTAAAGATTTTTTAATCTGTCATTGAGAGCTAACCTATGCTATGCGTCATGCAACAATCATGTAAAATGCAGCTAAGTGCATTTTTTATGGACAAAGTCTTGATCCTTAATAGCTCTGCAGTGGTCTAGGGATTTCTTAGCAGAATTTAGAAATGCAATGAATATTTATGGCCTAGTTTTCCTCTGTGGAGATGTGTTAGACTCTTATTACCTTTCACTTTCCTTCCAAACTAGGGCCAAAATGAAAAAAAGAAAACTTGTTTGGTGGTGTGAAATGCATGTTGATCCATGTTACCTGTGACTCCAGTTAGCTCTCTCTGCCCTGTATTCATCCCCAAACCCTATGTGTTCATAAATGCTACTGGCACCCCAAGGAGTCCAGGGAAGAGCCACACCAGCACCACAGCTTTTGTGGTTTGATAAAACCGCACAAGAGTGCAATTCAGTGGGTTGGGAGAGACATGGCAGCCCTCCAAGACATTTTTACCTCCCTTTAACTAAGAGAATACCTGGTCTTTGTAATTCCTGTTTGATCAAAACTCTCATGAAAATAAAAGACTGCTACCCCAAATGAGAGAAGTTTTTGAAGAAGGGATAGAGCAACAGTTCTGTAAGTAAGAAGCAGTATTGCATCACTGTGTCAAAAATGAAGAGCAAAGAGAAAAATTTATGCTTTCGCTGTCCTTAATGTCTGTTTAATCAAGTTTCATATAGTAAATAGTGGAACAATGCTCAAGTAACAAAAATGGGGGAAGGGTTAAAAAGAGGCAGATCATTTCTAGAGACATGCGTAGACATAATGACTGATTGACAGATTAAATGCTAGCCAAAGGAAAATGCTCTACCTGTCTGTCTATATCTGTTTGTGCATAAGTGTATTCATACATAAAGATGTATATTTACAGAAATGAAATTATGTTTTAAATTTCCTTTGCTTTGTTGTGTGTTTGTAAGTCATAATTTAACATTTTGAAACATTATGGCATCATTGCTATTTTCGTGTGTTTGAGGGCTACATATCTTTTTCTTCCCTTGCTGTGGATGTAGATGATATTCTCTATTCAGCTTTTGTATTTATTAATGGAACTCAGTATTAGAAGGTCCAGACTGAAAATTCCAGGATAAATTTCCAGGACTGCACTTCACTGAAGCAGTTCAGTTTCCTTGTTATTTTATAACATTTCTGTCCCTTCTGAGGATGATTTAGCTTTTGTCACATAATCTTTGCTAGTTATCCATTGAAAGCTACTGTGACCACAAGCTGAAGGCCATACTTTGAAGCCTAGAACACTTATTTTTAACAAGATAGCTAAACGACTGAGCAAATTGGATATTAACAGAATACACAATGTGCTACTTTGGTACACAGACTGCATGGCCTGGGCACTGTTAGGATACATTTTTTCATGTCATATTGAGCCGTTTATGATTTTGTATGAGTAGTGAATTTTAAGCATCCTTTAACTTCTAAACTCCATTTCATTCTCAAGTTGCAGCAACTAGGAGCAGATTTTTTTTTTTTTTGTTGAGGTATTCAAGTATCAATGTGATCAGTATCCTAATACAGATTACTCAGTGTTATTGTACTTTGTGGTCAGATGTGTCACTGCACTTATTCTACTAGTCACTAAATTTGTATTGAAGATCTGAAGGTTTTGTACTCTTACTTTACAGTGCCAGGTAATTTACATTAAGCACACTAGAATATAAGTAATTATGACCAAAGATACATCATCTGAAGCTACCCTGAAATCCAGTACCCAAAGCTGAACACTTTGTGTGCATTATTCTGTAAATCAGTGTATTATTAACTCTGTTTTTGAACTATGTTAAATGTTTTGTTACTGAATGAATAGTAACTAGCATAAAGGCAAGATGAGGTTCAGAAAGAGACAAATACATTCTGGGATTAGCAAGGCCCTGATCCTGCAGATACCTAGGCATGTACTTCAGTTTAAATGTGTGAACCATGTCACATTGCCTTAAGGATTTAGCAAACACAATAGGAAAAAATCCTATTATGAAAGGAAAGATATGAAATATCTCTCTCTCTCTCTCCTTCCTTGTCTGTTACAGAGAGATGTGCATCTAAGTGAACATAGTACCATACAAGAAACATAAACGTAATAAATCAGTGCTGTCCAAATGCTGCAGTGTACAGTAATATTTCAGGACTGGGTGAAGAGTGCTTGATAGGGCTCGTTGTGGTTTGTGAACTTCATTTGAAGCTTTTCCTGGAGGCTGGAATTGCTTTCATGTTTGAAGAAGACAATTATGAGGAGAACCATTGCCTCTATGTGTTTGATGATGAAAGACTGAAAGAAGGAGCATGAGGGATGCAATTCTGTCCGTATCTGAGAATTTATGAGGTTTCCTAAGGCTGTGTGGGTTCAGCATGCAAGCACTGCAAATTTTTGGAGAGTCAAGTGTGTGCATTTCATGCAAACTGGTTCCATCCTCTTTCAAATGACAGGAGTATTTGTTCACAAATCAGGACAGAAGTATCAACAAGTCTTTGAATACAACCTGCTCCTTATTGTACAGCATCTTCTTTGGACTACGCTAGGATAATAATTTTTTTCCCAACTTGCTCTTTTATTTTGATTAGGAAAGATAGATTCCAATCATTCTGGTGCCTGTCAGCACTGCAAGTGATCGGAGTTAATTGACTGTTACTCAGATGAGTGTTTGAGATTGATGGACACAGTATTGATTTAAGCAGCTGAGTAAATATTCCTTCAGTGGGCTTGAGCATTGTTTTTTCTTTATAATGAAATATATTTAAGTGTCAAAAACCATATGTCTGTTAATATTTATTTTACCAGCTCTAGGAACTTGAGTAATACTTCACAAATACAATTTCATTAATGTTCTCTGTTTTTTTTGTTTTTGTTTTTTTTTTTTTTTTTTTTTTTTTAAAAGCCTAAATTGATTAGTCTGGGTGTTGCAGGGAGATAGTTTGCCTACTGCTATTGCAAGGTGGCTCTAAGTTTCCCTGTTTGGTTTCAGGGGAACTGGCCATACTCTGCTCATACTGTCTCAGCACAGGAGTTCCTGTGTTGCTTCCAATTTCTGTGATCATTTTGAAGGGAATGGAGAGGGGTGAGAGAAAAGGCAGCTGTTGTATGACAGATGAATGTTGCAGTAGCTTTCTGAAACCAAACCAGAGTACAAGCATCTTTTCAGCCCCCACTTTAAACAGCATTCAGTACTTGTCCCATTTTCAGATGCAGTTTGTTATCCCTTAGAAGATATGAAGTCAGGGCAGGTAGTTGAGGTTCTGCATAAGACACCAGAAAAATCTATGCTTTTTGCTGTTAAATAAGGCCTGATTTCTGTGCACCATTTAGCAATGCCGTAATCTAAGGCTGCAGACTTTTTGTGCTGTGGTTTATTCTTAAATCTTATGTTAGACTAGTTCATGCTTTAGGAAATACTGGTTTTATATAATACCACTGTATCCCTTAAGCAACATTTGGCATGGTTTCAGAATAATAATAATAATAATAATAATAATAATTTGTCTTAACTCCCTTGACTTCAGTAGAGTGTGCCAGCATCATACTGGTTGGATATCCAGTTTATAACATCTCAGATTCTTAGCATCCACAGCCAGAGTAATAACCAAACTGCCTTTGAAGTGTCTGAGATTTCAGATGTTAATGTTCTGGTTTTGCATAAAGTTAATTTGTTAAAGAAATAGCAGAAGGGCTGAGCTGTGGACATGGTTGGGGCTAGAAGACAATTCTGAAAAGCTTATTCCTTTTTATCTGTGGGCAGCCCATCAGTGTGTTGTGAGGAAGTACCTTAATTTCTTGTATTCCCAGTACGTTTTCTATTTAAGTGTTGATGTAAATGTACTTCTTAAAGCTCTTCCTTTGGTACTTCTGCACAAGATGTCTTCCATGGTCACCTTCTCTTTTCCTGCTCTCAACTACTTCTTGGTAGTCTCATGCACAAATTCAGCAGCCTTTCTGTGTGTCTCCTTTTGTCCAATCTAAAATATTGCCTCGTATCCCTCATATCTGTTCAGAGGTGCTTAGTTTGGTCAATATGGCTAAATCATAGGTTTAAGTCTTTGCACTTTTCCCCTCTTCTATGCTCTCAGTTACTGTGGCTAATCACAATTCTGTATGTCATTGAGGCCTGAAATCTAAAAATTTTCTATGATCATGTGATGGATCTTAGAACCAGGAGTAGGGGCTCAGTTGTAGTCTTGCAAATTCTGAGTACAAAGGCGTTTTATTTTTATTTGCTTTTTGATCTGGGAATCTCTGGTCCAGACTCCCATTGTTACACTAACGTATTTTTGTAACCTTTCCAGTTGCAGCCTTGCTTCATTCATACCATCTAGGGGTGTCCTACAGAGAGAATTTTCCACTGTTTCTACTGAGTCATTTCTTGCTCAAGTTCTTCCTCTGTCACCTCTTTCACTGGGCCTTACACATAAACAGTTTCCTTTCCCTTTCAAGGCACTTCAAAGCCTATCCCCATCCATTTTTAGTTGTCACTAGTTTCTACTCTCATCCTTTCAACTTTTCTTACCACTTTCTCTCAAGCTGCCCTTTATGCTTGAAAGAAACTTTCTATAAAGGTCTACAAAGCCGCTTCGTTGTTTCTCAGCATGTTCCTGATTAAACTTACTTTTCTTTTTTTTTTCTTTTTTTTTTTTCCTCTTTCTTTCTGTGGAGGCTACAAAATATCACAAAAAATTAAGCTTTTGTTGTGCTAAAATCACTGCCTGTAATTCTGACCGATATTAGGTTCTTTGTTTTGTGTTACTTATGCCTCGGGTGTCTTTCCAAATATTGTCTTTTATGTTAAATTCAATTGTAAGCTCCTTGCAGAGGATGTGTATCCTGTATAAGCAGTATCGAGTGCCTGCACAATTCAGTTGTAATCAGAGATGACCCAAACAAAGAATATGTTAATATAAGTACCACATAGTACTTCACTGAGAAGGTAAAGGTGTTGACTAGTGCTAAAGCTGAACCAAACAGTGCTTTACTCCTTCTTTTCCCCCCAAAGCTGCACAGGCTGCTTGGCTGCTCTGTCATACAGTTTATTGTTACTTCTGATGCCTTAATATCCTCTCCAAATATTTTCTGTCTGCTTCTGCTGTGGTTGTCTCCCTTGTGTCTGCAGCTGAGACAAGCCATATTTAGTTCTTTGTCTTGTACCTCTTATCTTTGTGTGGAATAGATTATTTTTGAAGTACATTACACATCTGTTCTTTGTTATTAATTCCTAATCTGTCTGTCTGTATGGAAATTTGTGATGCTATGTTCCAGTTGTGAGAATAATTCTGTTGGCCTAGATTTGGTCTGGGTTTCAGGAAAAAAAAGGCAGGGGATGTACTTTGATTGTTACGATACCTTGTAACAGCTTGTTGCAATAGAAACTATCCTTGGTACTGGCTCCTGCCATGCAGGTTTTCATTGCCTCCTTTGCTGCTGTGCTCCAGAGGAAAGCTGCTGTCATTCACTGGCCCCTGCAATGGCTGGTGCCAGGATCTGTGCCGACACTACAAAGCCTCAATCTCTGTTAAAAGCTGGGCAGCTACAGGAACAGGATTTTTCTCCTCACAGTTCATGCTATTAGAAGGTCACTTTACGAAGCAGGGGAACGGTCTGGATGCCCCTTCCCGCAGCAGCGCCTCCAAACTGTTTATCAAGGAAGAAGACCCACTCCCGGAAAGAGAGTTTCCCTACTCCCTTGTTTAGTAGGAGTGACAGCACTGACAAAATAGCAATTAAGAAATGCAATGGGCTTCTACTAGTAAGTGAATGTAACTTCTCTGCCTGTTGATATTGGCCTTCATTATTTTTATTCTGTTGTTGTATGAATTTAAATTTAATGATGTCTTATGCATTCTGGATGGTTATTTTGACCGCTATGGAGAATGCACATCTAAAACGCTTTTTGTTGGACTATTTTGGAGTTTGACATTCACTGGCATGCAGTAAGTGCTGCATGAGATTTCACCTTTTTGAATAACAGTAGTGTCTCTATTATAGAGGGTTGCCCTCGCAAGGAGTATGCACTTGGGGTCAGTAAGTAAGTAGAGGCTCTTTTAGAAAGTTCTTAACAGTTATCCATGCTCTTGTCTTCAGTGTAGCAGATGATTGATATTTGGAGTTGCATGAATGCCTCATCAACCAGAAAGCTAAACTGATAGGAGTGCTGTATTTCATGTAGGATCATGTATCTCAACAGGAGTTTCAGGGTACAAACCAAACCGAGATAAGTCTCCTTGCCATCAATGTTCGGATTTTGGAGAATGGCAGGAAAACCATGGAAATAAAAGACCAAACAGTAACTGCAATTAATCTTGCTTTAGAACAGTTGCACCATACTGAATGGTGAAGTAGTGTGTTTGAGACTTTATTTGTAAAAGGAAACTGTAGAAAACCATGTTTGTTTGAGTAATCTGCAGCTTTGTTGCTAAAGTTGTTTGTGGGATAAATTTTGACTGCTTGAGTCTCGGTAGTTACAGGAAGGTAGCTGTAACTACTGAATTTAGAAAGTACAGTTAATGGAGCTGATAAATCACTACTGACAACCTCGAAGCCGAACCCTTAATCAATACCCATATTCACTCCTGAGTTTTTAATATATATGTATGCAGTCATGTGTGAATTTTTTTTTTAGATGTTGTTCTGAGTTGTCTTCTCTGGTTCTTTCTGTAGTCTAATGTTCGTTTATAAGTGGCAATGGCTGAAATATTCAAGTTTCAGTTGAAAAGCAAAAAAAACCACTTTTTGTATAATTTTCAGTGTAGGAATGTATATAAATCTCATCTACTTCCTCTCCTTGTGCTCTCTTCAAATGGCCAAAATCTAAGCCGATCAAATGAAAGCAGAGATTTTGCTGAAGTGTTTTAGTTACTTTTCTAGCTAATCTTTTGACTATTGGCAAGATTTTAATTATAGTTTCTAATCTACAAAGCACTGAAATAAATCTTGCCTTTTATTCATACTGTTGTTTGCATCTGTCACTTTGCATGTTCAAAATAAGGACTGCATAAGCACAGATGCCAAATTATGATGTGAAGAGTGATAGATTTTTTTCTGTATTCTGACTATGTAGGTCTTGCTGTACTCCCTCCCCTTCTGTAGATACGATTTGCCATATTTCCACTTACCCTGTGCATATGTTCTCATAGTGTCCTCCAATGTGATTATCTGTACAGTTATAACAATCTGACTGGTTAAAAGACTCTGGGAGCAGATGCTATGCACTTCTGTTCAGCATATTTCCTGCAGCCCCCACCTTTTCCACAGCTGCAGTATCATTAATGTAATATTACAGGTGCATGTCAGAATCATTGTGATTTGTTGTATCTTTTAGATCACACCCTGAGTTCACTAGGTTTCGGTTGTTCTACTGAGCAAACTAAAATGGTTTACCAAAACAAGAAATTTTACTTTTGCTTCCATCCTAGCCATGAGGATCAAGCTTTGAAACCGTTGTCAGACCTGAAGCAGCTCAAAAAAATTTTTTTTAATATTTTTAAAGGGCTTCTAAAGTAACCCACCAGGGAGAGCAACAACATTTTAGACATTTTTTTAAGAGTAGTTGCACATCAAAGATAGGTGAAGTATTTTAATAAATTACTTAATACCCCTTGCTGATGTCCAAAGATATTTGGGTGAGGGAAAAGGTAAAGGTTACGAGTGTTTATTGGCGGCACACCGGCACAATGAGGATAAATTGGGTAATGCTTGATGCTTTATTTGGTGTGTACCTCTTAGTAAAGCATATAATTACCAGTTTTCTCTAACTTTATTGTTTAAACCTCATAATCAGCATATTAAACTGAGTCTTTGGTATTAAATCACATATCTTAACATTGAAACATATGGGTTGGAAGAATGCTGTCCTTAGTTTCCCCTTCTTTTTTTTTTTTTTTTTTTTCTTCCTGAAAACCTCCCTGCCTCCCTCACATTGAATTCCAGTTTAAGGAATTAGAAAGCTGGATAGAATGAAGAAACATGGGGAACATATCTGGAAGCTCAGATAGCTGAATAAGATTAAGTCATGTAGCACTTGGTAATGGAACTGAGTTCAGGGGCTCCCTATGAAACAGATTTCTGAATTAGCTTGTTGCACTCCAGAAAGCTCCAGGTGCCCTTGAGGTGAAATTTCGAATCCAGGAGAAAAACTGGGGTGGGTTTCTGAGCAAAGATGAAATTACTGGAGTATGTTTTTATTAATTTTTTTTCTCTGAAATTCCCTGGTAATGAACTGTATTGCAGGCCTGTAGATCACCAGCACAATTTTTCTGTTCTGAGTTAGGTTTTGGGACTTTTCATTGCTTTTGTGTTTGGCCCCAGAAAACTAGGCCACTTTTTTCATGTTCTCAAACAAAATGTGTTGCCGTTAACATAATCCAGCCAAGAATGTAGCTACTTATTGCTGGACTTCTCCACGTTTTTTCCTGTGGAATATCAAACCTGTTCTGAGACTGCCAGGCAAATATCCATGAAAAAAAGGTTTTCTGCTTTGTGAGATTTTTTTTTTCCGTCCTTATTGATAATATGTTGGAATTGATGTGATGCGGTTTGCACTGAGAAGCAATCTTGTAGGGTGGTATCTGACTCTTTGTTTCACAGCTTTCCAAGAAAAAAACAATCCACTGGCCCATTTTCTTGTGTGACTGTGACTGTGACTGTGACTGAACTGCAGATGACAATGAAACTGATGTTGAGGGTTCCACTTATTCCCATACAGTAGCTGTTCCTACTTTATTCAGAGTAATTGCTTTTATTTATTAAATGATTTTCTCTGAGACTATATGCCTGCTTGTCAATATTCACATTTTTTTTCACTGCCTGGCCATTTAATGGTAATATCTGATTAGTCACTGTGTTCCCAGCCTTTGGAGTTTGTTATGATCTTTTAGAGAGGAAAGAGGTGGAGGAGGATTGCAGGTATCTGTAAATAATTAGGCAGGTGGGCTCTTTATGCTAGCTGTGCAAAAAGGAGTTCAGTGTAATCAAATGCCAAATATGAGCTAACATGTGCCATGGTTATTGAACTCTGTAAAGCTAAATATGAATAAGCATGCATGTTGCTATGGCTGTGACTAACGCAGCCACAGATTGATTCCATTTTATTCTGCATGGCTGTTTTATCATTACTTTCATTTGAAAGAGAGATAAGTAAACCAATTTTTATGGTTACACAGTAGCATTGAATAGTGAGTTTTATGAAAGTCTAATAGAAGCAGTGATAAGAATGTTAAATTTAACCTTTTGTAAGAAACAAGGAAAACAAAATAGTTGTTCAGAAAGATTTGTTGCACTAAAATAATATTGTATAAATCTGGATGCTCTTGTGCTTTCTCATATGGTTTCTAAACAAAGACAGGGCTTCTATTTTTCTAGTTTTGGAATCAGTATTTCCAGAAAAGATTGTATAGTGATTTTTTTCTACCTTCTTTTCAACAAATTTTTGGGACCCAGATTTCCCCTTCTTAAAATGAAACATAAAATATTTTTCAGGAGATGCAAATTCAAGGAAATTCAGTATATGAATCCATAAAGTCTGAAAATTTCAGGCCCATTTCAAAACTATATTTTCAGAAAGAATCTGACTTTCTTGGTAATCCCCCTAGCATAGCTTCACTTTCAGGTTATTGCTTTCAAGCATCTATACTGTCACAGCTGCATGCTGCCAGACTCTAAGTTGTCTGATCGCCCTATATGTGTGCCTGTGCTTGGTGACTGTTTGGGGTCTGATTGGACCTATGCCTCCTGACCTCTTCTGTGGGGGAACTTGTGTTCATAAAGAAGGCTAATATACATCTGAGTCCCGTTTTTACATGCCTTGCATCTGTACAATGGGAGTACCTGTGTGTGCTTTTCACTCACTTGAGTGAAAGATAGTATAGATGTAATGGGTTGAAAATGTGATCCCATGTGAGATGCATTGTATGAAGAATATATGCAGCCTCAGGATGTGTTATGGACCCTCAAAGACAGAGGGGTCTCAGGGAGGCACAGGACAAACAGATGTGCTGAAGAAGTATGTAGTAATGTCTACCAAGGCAGATGTTAGAAGTGGGATAAAAGCTCTTGGGAGAAATCAGAGACTCTGGGTCCCTGCTGAAGAGTGGGGTGAACTGCTGCTGACACCCACTGTGAGGCTGCAAGTCCACATCTTTCAGGTGGGATGATTAGTAGGATTATGCTTTTGGTTGTCTGATTCCTGAAGGAGAGGGAGATGACTGGGTCCTGAAGTGTCAGCTTACAAATGGAGGCCCACACTCTTCAGGTACATGACAAGAGGCTAGGAATTGGATCTCTTGTTATACATTCAACGAGATACTTGGAAGCAAGTAGTAACTAATTTTATTATATTAAACTAGTATGTATTAGATTATTTTTGAATAGTGATAGGATTTCAACAGTTTATTTAAAAAAAAAAAGTTGTTTAGATATCTCCTGTAGTGCATGGGTATGATAAAAACTTGCACATTTAATACTGCGAGGTAAGAGAATAGAAGCATCTGCGTCCACTGAGGCTATTCCTTTGCTTTCTCTGTTCAAAATAATCTGTGAGCTCCTCTTCCCTTGTTATCTTAATTTGTTACGTGGTTGGTGTTCTATGGCAACCTGAGTTTTCTTGCTGTGGATGGATTTGACTGTAATGACACTCTGATAAATTTATTTTTTTCAGGCAATGCAGTGCTACTGTGAAGTGGCTGCTTAGAGTAGCACCTTCAAGTTCAGACAGGCTGTTCTTTTCATACATTTGGTCATGTCTGTTGATTTCACTCACTGACTTTTTTTCCCTCCTATCTGTACTGTAAAGGCAACATGTAAATCTTTCTTCATTCTGTTCCATTTAAGCCCACTAAAACAGTTCTCGGTGCACTGCCTTGGGCTCTCATTTACACTACGCAAGAAAAGTTTCCTTTTTTAGTTTTAACCACTATAGATGAGCACAGAAAGTTGAATTTTAAGGTTAAACAGGCCCTGGGTTTTCACAGGTGTTTTGAATGTTGTTTACAGAAATAAAATAGCCAAGGACTTGTTTTGACCTGCAGAATCTTCTCCTGATGGCAATGCAGAAATTTCATTCCATTCCTTGCAATGCAAGGAATAAGAGCAGTTTTAGAGCAAAGTCATCTCTAAAATGCATTTTTTATTAGTCCTTTTGTTCCCTCCGTCCCTCCGCTGTTTGCCTCATACACTAGTTATTCATAATCTTTGAGAGTCACTGAATTACCACAGTCCAGGTGGTAATTCAGCTGTCAGACATCACAAAGCAAGGGCATATCTCCCTCTTGCATATCTCTTTCCTGAACTTGTTCTTCTCTCACCTGGAGAGGTGGGAAAATTGAGAGAGATTTAGGTAGTCCTGGAATATCTGCCTTGGCACTTCTCAAGGATGAAATGCCAAATTTCACAAACTTTCCTGGGAGATAGGTGGTATCAGTTGCAGAAATGAAGAGGAGTCTAACTTGTACCATTAGCTGCTGTGATTATTTAAAAGTAAAATGATTTTAAAAAATCCCCCAAAACAACACTCCGACCAGCAAAGCCTTCCACTTTTGTTTAAAACCAGAATTGACTGTCTGCACTGTGCATTTTTATTGCCCAAGTAAACCAGTAGTAACCCCTTTGGCTCAAGCAAGAGTTTGGGCCACTGTCTCCTTTCCATCCTGTAACTGAGAGGAAAACAACCAACACCAAGTGTCTAAGTCTGGTCTTCAGCTCTTTCTCCCTGCAGAGGAGCTGCTGAGTTGCTCTTTGGAGCCCTCATGGGGTGACTGTGCAGGAAAAAATCCCATCTGCCATCAAGTAGAGACTGTGGCCCTTAAGGTCAGAGTCGTTGTCTGGAGCCATGACGAATGCAACAGGGAAGAGGCTGCTGCTTTGCTCCTTTGGCTGGAGTGCGGGAACAACTGGCTGTATTCTTTGAAAACAAATATTTCATTGCATTTGTAAATGTAAAACTCCTTCAAGTTTTACTCTGTCAAGAATTGTCTCATTAAAAGGCTGTGTGATGTTTTTTTCATTTGTTTTTGTTTGTTTGTTTATTTATTTTTCGTTTAATTTGTCGTCTCTCCTTGCTGGTCATCTGTCTACTGAGAAATTTGACTTTATCAGAAAAGTAGCTTTCTTGAGGCTTTAGTAAGTAAAGTGGAATTGCTTTAGGGAAATTTCCTTCCTGATTATGATTATGTATGCTTTTGTGTGTATGTAGGTAGATACATGAGGCAGATGGTAGCATATAGTTCCGCAAACTGTGATCTTTACTTCCTGCATATTAATGAATTTTTCAAAATCTGAAATTTCTTGAAGGAAAATTGCATATTGTAAAGTTTTTGGGGAAAAAAAAAATAGAAAGTTTATTTGGTTTGTTTCTTAAGAGATACAGAATCTCTGTCTTAACAAACATAGCCTAGCCCTGAAGTATTAAGGTTGCCCTCAGATTTCTCTCTAGGGTCCCCAGAGGTGTTTGCACTGTGTGGGGACCACCAAGATACAGCAAGTTCCCATCACGTCTCCTCTTCCTTAACTATTAATGTGTGTCAGAGGAGAGGAGCTGAGAACAGAAAGCTGTGTGTGTCTTTCATCAGTCTCGTAATTTCTCAGTTTTGTTTCTCAGTTTGGGGTTACAAGCTGCTGTGTGCTGTGCAAATGGTAAGACAAAAGAGAGTAGAAGTGGCCTCAGATTTATATATGAATTAAAAATTGTTGGCTTGCAGACTTTGGTAAATGTATACATAGATATGGTTGTTTCTCTGTTTTTAGGAATACACTATAGATATAATTTTTGCCCAGACTTGGTATGACAGTCGTCTAAAATTTAACAGCTCAATGAAGGTGCTTATGCTTAATAGCAATATGGTTGGAAAAATTTGGATTCCAGACACTTTCTTCCGGAACTCAAGGAAATCAGATGCTCACTGGATTACAACTCCAAATCGTTTGCTTCGAATCTGGAGTGATGGAAGAGTGTTATACACTCTAAGGTAGGTTTTTAACTGGCTAGACAAAAATAAAACTGTTATGACCAGGAATATGAAGATAATAAATATGAATCAAATCCTTGGCACCTCCTTTGTTGTGGACCACAGGAGTTTGCAATGAGTTTACCAAAGGAGAGAAAGAAAAGATGATTTGATCATGAAAAACATGAAATTAATAGTATTGCCATATATTGCCTGGATAATTGATTAAAGACAATTGAAGGAGACAGCAAATTTTAATCTCATTTAGGTACAGGAAACATTAAAAAAAAGATGTTATGTAGCATGATGGTGGTCTGTCAGTAACATATTGCAGATCTAGTTGTAAATTGTTTTGATGACTTTCTGTCCTAAATAGTTCAGTATCTAATTTCTACCAAATTCTATCCTGTAAGTAAAAGATTAAATGCTTCAGATAATAAAAATCATAAGAAGTTTGATTAAAGCTAAGTCATGAGTCCTGCATATACTACACGTGTTTACTCTTGCAAGCTATTAAAATCAACAAATCTGTTCATCCAAATTAGGCATAAGCAAACATGTTAGTGACAATTCTTGGTAACAGGGAGATTCTTGGGCTGGTTTTAAACTTACCCTCTAGGTCATCTGTACTGATCTTTAAGTCACTTATCAAATCGACCTTGAAAGACTGTAATCTACAGAAAGCATTTTAGGGTCATCTCTCAGTTTTGTGTTTTAAATGTGCCTAACAAGTCTTGAAATAAAGTAGGAGTTGATTGAGAAGCAGTCCATGGAGAGGATGCCATAAATCTGATTCTGCTTTTAAGGTTTTAGCTATTTGTTTATTTTAAACAAAAAGTAGCACCTTTTAATTACTTTATTTTCAGTCATTTTCGCTGTTTTCGTATGCAGGCTGGCTGTGTTTTATGAACAGGTTATGAAAGTCTTCTTTATCAGAAGGAAGAAGAATTAGAATGTTTTAAAAATATTGTTTTCACTGATCTTTTTTTTTTAATATGCTTCATTTGAGAGTGTACAAACACCACTGAAGAGAACTTTTTAAACAGTTTATTAGGCTGGTGTTTATAAAAAAAAATCTAAAGAGGCTCTTCTGTTAACATGCTAATGCTTTTTTTTTTTCTTTTTGTGGCTAACAATTCCAGAATCATACTTGGACTTTACCCTTCCATTGTCCATTCAGTTTCAATGTACAATTTATTTTAAACAGAGTCTAAGTAAAACAAAGAAACAAATGCAACCAAAAAAACCCATGTGAGCTCTCCCAGAGAAACAAGTTAGAATTATTGTGCTGGAGTATGAACTATGCAGTGAAATGAGCTGGTAATAAAATTGCAGAACAGGTATTCACCCAGCACTGCAACATGCAAACATCTGTAGAGGTGAAGATGTGGCCTGAATTTGGCCTAAGGTGGAGTAACATTGAGAGGTTCATATGTTGGTTATTAAAGGAACTGTAACAGGATCTGACAGTGCTCCAGGCTTGCTGGTTCCCCTGTACTACCACACTTTCCCCATTGGTACTTGAGGGAGTAGACGTGGTGATTCTGTTACAGGCAGACTTACTGAGTCTCTTCTGAGAGTAGTCCATGGTCTGTCTATTGCACCCTCAGTGATTCCAGATCTAGTTGTGTTGCTCTTAGTAAAGGTCTGTGTTGTTGTGGGTTTTTTTTCTTTTTCTTTAAGTGTTTGACTATCCAAAGGTTGAAAATGGAAAGCAAAGGCAATAAATGCTTATACCATAACTGGCAAATTTGGAAAGCACCTTCAGGGGGATGCAAGTGTTTTACTTGGAAATGTGGGGTTTTTTTTCCTCTTCCCCACCTCCCCCACCTTCCCCCCCCCCTGTCAAGAAATACGCTTTCCTTTATAAACCTCTCTTTCTAGATTTCTAGAAAGGTCCTAGTGACACTTTGTGTAGAAGAACTACTTTGTTCATAGAACTTTCTGCATGTGTTTGGCTGAATTTTCCTTTCCCTATCCCTTTTTGTCTAGTGTGTAGGTATTTCATACAGTCAAGTATGTAAGCATTATGTTAATTTTCAAAGTTGATTTTAGAAGACATTCTGACTTTCTTCACAGTGTTACCAACAAAGGAGGAGCTCTGAAGGCTCCAAGGAGATCTAATAGCAGCCTTCCAGTACCTAGAGGGGGCCTACAGGAGAGATGGAAGAACACTCTTTATCAGGGAGTGTAGTGACAGGACAAGGGGTAACGGGTATAAGCTGAAAGAGGGTAGATTTAGATTAGATATTAGAAAGAAGTTTTTCACTGTGAGGGTGGTGAGACACTGGAACAGGTTGCCCAGGGAAGTTGTTGATGCCCCATCGGTGGAGGTGTTCGAGGCCAGGCTGGATGAGGCTTTGAGCAACCTGGTCTAGTGGGAGGTGCCCCTGCGCATGGCAGGGGGGTTGGAACTTGATGATCTTTAAGGTCCCTTTTCCAATACTAACCGTTCTATGATTTTAAAGGCAAAGAAGGCAGTTTGGAATCTAGCCCCTTACTCTAGCTTCCTAGGGAAAGTTAGCAGCACTGGGTTATGCACTGGTTGCTTGGAAGCTCTTTGGAAATTTGTGATAGTATTTTCAAAAGCAGCAAGTGATTCAGTTGATACCATTACAAGTCTTAAACTACTTCTAAAATGTGTATTATTTGTGTGAATTACTTGAATGCCTTAGACATTAAATTAGTAGAAGTATCAAGTCTGCTGTTTCCTATCTGTGCTACTGTCCTCACTGGAGCTGCTTTCATAAGTATAGAGCAAGCCCAAGAGTGTCCCAACTTTCTCGTGTATATAGCCACCAGATAAGATGATGCCAAATGCATTTGACTTGACAAATGTGTTCTTCAGAAACTTCCTTTATTTGCTGTCATAAACTCCCATCCTTGCCCTGCCTTCAGTCCCTCCTTTTTGTCCCCTATTTCTGAGACAGCCCCCCAAATCAATTGCAAGTTTTGAAATGACTTGAAATGCCAGTTGAAACAATGCAGGTCCTCAGATTGCATATTATGACGATTTTTGTTCTTTGGAGGTGATGTTGGATGTTTTTTGCAGATACACAGTTGGCTACACATAACATCCATTAGTTGGCAAAACTGATTTCTGTGCATGTTCTTTACTATCTAGTCTGAAGTGTCTGGATGATTGAATATAATATTTTTTCTTTTTTTTCCTCCTTCCTTTCTGATTAGGCTGACAATTAATGCTGAATGTTATCTTCAGCTTCATAACTTCCCTATGGATGAACACTCCTGTCCACTGGAGTTTTCAAGCTGTAGGTGGTAAAATACTTTTTTTTTTTTTTTTTTCTTTTTACGTTCAGGCTTCAAATTGCCTTAAACTCTGACAGCAAGAGAGCAAGTGTTTGCTTTTTAAAGCCTTGTAGTGAAGGACAGAACTGACCTGTTTATGTTTTGATTAGATTTATTGCATTATTTAATACATTATTAAATGCAGTAATTGAATGAGTTGAATTACATGCATTTCATTTAGGTGCAACTTTAAAAGTAATCATATTGCTTAGGAGTCTGATACAATGCCCATTCTAGTTAATGGAAATCTATTGCCCTGGAAGAATTTATTTTTTATGCCTACCAGACTTCTCAGCTTTGAATTAGTTCCATGTGGTATACTTAAAAGGAAAAATAAGATCTGTCTTCTTCAACCTGTTCCTGTAAATGTTTCATCAGTATAAGAAGTCCTTCCCCTTTCAGTGGGACTTATTTATGTGAGCAGGAAACACAACTTTCAGGCTTCATTTCTTTAATACAAACTATATTTAAAAAAAAAAAAAAAAGTTCCTAAGGGAATTGTGCTATTACTCACAAAGAAACCCAAACCACCTGAACACAGCTAAACAACTTATTCGTAAATGTGAAACTTAATAAGCAATGAGATCAAAGTTCAGTTAATTTTTTTTTTAATTAATGTTTTCATTTAGTACTTCCTTCTTGAGTGGTTCTAGCTAAACGAGCTTTGGTAGCTCCACCGATTAAATAGTTGTGCCACACAAGCAAGTCTTACTTAGTTTCGTTTCTGCCTTTCTGCAAGATAATGTGAGGAGCATGCAAGGCACATGAAAATCAAGAAGGTTGCAGTTTCTTAAAGCTGGAGTACTGGACAGTGAATCAGGCCACAAAAATCTATTCTGGGAATAATAGACAAAGATATTTTCAATAAACATCAAGAGAAATGTTAGCAAATTATGTACTAATAAGTGTCTGTCTTTTTAATCTCTGTGTGGTCTTTTAATGAGAATGCATATTACATTTGTGTATTAATTCATAGTGATGATTCTGAGCCAGTTTTTCATATCTGAGTTCCAGAATATTGTGTAGATATTTCCTAAACATTTGTATTTATGTAGTTTTTGATCAGTCATACATTTAGGTAGGCTTAAAACTGAGGCTAGATATTTTGTTGTTAAACTTTAAGTGTATCAGGTGGACTACGGATTGACTTTCTCTCTGATCCACTTTATGTATAGCCCTTGTTTAGTTTATAAACAACTTCAGAGATCACAAAACATGCTTGGTATATACCATGGCTGAACACTTGATTTGCTCTGTTTTATTCTAGATGGATATCCCAGAAATGAAATTGAATACAAATGGAAGAAAACCTCTGTTGAAGTGGCAGATCCAAAATACTGGAGATTGTATCAGTTTGCATTTGTAGGGTTACGAAATACAACTGAAATTTCTCATACCTTGTCTGGTAAGGCAAAGCATTAAGTTTTATTTCATGTAATATCTATGTAGAGCAAGACTAACAGATGAAGATACAACTGAAAACCATTTTCAATGTAGTGTAAGTATTTTTTTTCTATTTATAGGTGATTATATTATTATGACAATCTTTTTTGATCTCAGCAGACGTATGGGATATTTTACTATTCAGACATACATCCCTTGTATACTCACAGTTGTTCTCTCATGGGTGTCATTTTGGATCAATAAGGATGCAGTTCCTGCAAGGACTTCTCTGGGTAAGAATGTCTTTTTTCAACCTGGTACTCCCCAGGAATAAAAATCTGCAGCAGGGAGTAAATTAACCAGTTTATTCTCCTTCAGACTGTGACCATTGGTCACCCTTTCTCTTGAACTGCAAGATTAAGAGTAGGAAGATCCTGCTGTGGTTGCACAGCAGGGCTTAAGGAGGAAGTGTTGAGAATGGCAATCTGGAAATCCTGATACAAGCCTTGTGGATTTGCTGTTGTTCACATAAATACATTTTTTCTCCTTTATGTTCTTTTTGCCATATTGCCAGCCCCAGAGATAACAATCACTAGTGTGACAAGTATGACTAAACTTCACTTAGCATCATGGAACAAAGGATGTCATTGCTACACAGGCAAAAACTGTGAAGATGCTGTTTTGGGGGTTTTCTTGATGGTTTTTTGTTGTTGTTGGTGGTGGTTTTTTTAATGATAGAAATGATTCAGTTGTTCTTTTAAGCCCAAGATAGGACAGAAAATTTTCAACAAAAGTTGCACTTCAAGCAGTTAAGCATATAACCCACAAAAACTGACTCACTGTCCTGCTTTTAATACAGACAGTAGTGAAGTGTGTTGCAAGTTCTGCTACGGAGATAATTCTGTGTTAGTGTAATCTTGTCTGAGCTGTTTAGCGTGGTGTCAGTCTCCTGTGTTTGACTGTTTATATTCATGTGCTGCCTTAGAGAAGAGTCCTAGTCCCCACATAAGGCAGGATAGACATGGGTGCATGGAGTGAGCAAGATGGACACTAGCAATTTTGAGCTTAGCAGTGACAGATGCTTTTAGTAAAACTGCTGATGGTGGTATGACCTATTTTGGGGGAAAGATCAAGACCTGAGAGTGTATCTTAGGAACTGAGAGGTGTCCTCATCAGCTTAGAGGATTGTGAACACACCATTCCCATGTTATAGGAGCGTTGCCTACCAGAAAGGTGAGACCAGGCTTTAATTCCCTGCCCTTCCCACTGAAACTGGACCACGGTGCAGTCAAGCCTGCAAATCAAGAAAGAAAGCAAAAATGGGTATGGCTCAGTAGCCTAATGAAAAGATAAGGGAAGAAAATCCAAGTCTTGGATCTTAACTTTCTCCTATTTAAAAATACTGCAATGTTTAGTGAATAAAGCCTAAAATCTTGAATAAATGACACTATCTCTTGATAGTTAGAAATTTATTATAAAATTTCTTTGACTAATTATTGGACATCCTTGTGGATGGAAAAGCCCATATTGGTATCCTGCTAAGTCTGTATGCAGTTTGTTCTTTTTACAGAGTACTTTTTCTTACCTTGCAAATACTTATGGTTAAGCTAGAGTTTTCATGCTCCTACTTCAGCAGTACTAGCTTTCAGCTGTTTAAGATGTACTACAAATGTTTGCAATATCATATTTACAGGTCCCTACAGTTAACGCTGAGCAACTTTTGTGTGAACATGCAGAATCCATTGTTTGACAGATTGTAAGATGACTTTTCTCACATGCAGATGTTCTGGTGAAGAAGAAAGAGAATACCAGTTAAACACATTTTTATAGAAAAAGACCAAGAAATTAAGACAATAAAGCCAAAACTAAGCATGGTCTCTCGTGGCAGGTAGTTGTGATGTTGTGGAAGGATTTCTCCCTGTGTCAGCCCCCTGCATGCCTCTTGCATAGCAAGGAGGACTGGGAAAGCATCTATAGGAGTGAAGCACTTTTGAAAAACTCTGTGGTTGTCTGTTTGACCTTTTAGGCATGTAATGTCATTGGGAAATCTGTTGCAAAATCACCACTGCTTTCCTGCAGCAGGATCAGTCCATAGCAACCCCTGATTCCATGATTTGATTTAAAAGCCATAGACAGCCTTAGATTAGTGTAATACATTTTTTGCAATAAGCCTGTGCGTGTAAATAACAAATTAGTTGTGTGTTCAAGTATTGCTCTCCAAAGTAAAGGTCACATCTTAATTTTGGACTTGTAGGAAAAGGCTTTGCATCTCCCTGAAGCACCAAATATAAGAGGTGTTAACACCTTCTAAATGTTAAACTAGAAATGAGATTCTGAACACATTGCTATTAAGGCCAGCTTATTCTTGTAATTAACTTGTATGTAAGTGAATCAAGGGAAACGTTTTCTATTACTTAAGACACAGTATTGAAAAAATACCTAGTACCATGAAGGTCATCTAGTTTGACCTGCTATGTCAGAAACAAACAATTGAAAATATTATTCCTTTTTCTTGTGTTTTCTGAAAGTTTGAGATCATTGATAAATAGCACATCTTTTGTTTTCTGAATATGTGCTTTTGTACATTTTAATCTTTCAAGAGACAAAGGACTTTTCTGTGTTTATAAAATTTGTGTGCTTACTTGTACCTGTTTGTCTATTGTATTCATTTTATGTGTGTATTCTATAAAATTTATAAAATTACACAAACTTTCTTAGTGTCATTGTTTATTCAGTGTGAGTTGAAAATGGGAGTAGTTTAAACTGAAGATGAAGTGTACTGCCTTTTGTACAATCCCACAGTGGCTGCTGGATCCACAGGGATGGCTTCTTGCAATAGCACTGATGTGTGCGGGTGTGATCGGGGTGAATCCTGCTGTGGCTCAGTTCTTCTATGCCTCATGAATGAATTCAGGGCTAATTTGAGGATTTTTTTTTTTTTTTTTGGTGACAATAGGATTGCATTACTTATACACTTCCCTCTTGTCTTTTTTTTCTTTCTTTCTCAAACAGGCATTACAACGGTGCTGACCATGACAACGTTGAGTACAATTGCTAGGAAGTCACTCCCAAAGGTTTCCTATGTGACAGCAATGGACCTTTTTGTTTCCGTTTGCTTCATTTTTGTGTTTGCTGCCTTGATGGAATATGGCACCTTGCATTACTTTACCAGCAACAGAAAAGGGGACAAAGGAAAAGAAAGGAAGACAAAATCTAAGCCATCAGTAAGTTTAGCCAAACCAGAAGAAAAAAAATACAGAATGCTCTTTATTGTAGCATTAATTCTGAGAGACTGATTCTTGAGTAGAAGGGCTAATGTTCAAAGATAATTAACACTAATATTTATTTTATCATTTTTTACAGTTGGAGGCTTGTACTCTTCTGTAAATATTACTAATGAACAAAGGTTTTAGATAATTTCATTCATACACGAATGAGAACACATGAGCCTAAGACAGAAAGTGGTTTGATGTAATATTCCATGCTTCCATGCCATGCCCAAGCCCTTGGTGCTTCTAGAGCTGCCCATGGATTTTGTGCCCATGGGCACTGTGCTCTGTCTGGGCACAGTGCTTCTGAAAACAGCACCTGGCAGAGAACTGTCAATAAGACTGTAGCAGTAGAGATAATGTAAATGGACTGAAGATAACGAGGATCTGTTTGGGTCTGCCTCCCCTAATCTGGGTCTTACTTTGCTAGCTTTGCAGAGGAAAAAGTGCTTATTATCGGTCAATATTCTGACTCCCACTTCAGAAATTCTACTTTAACTCTTTCTTTTCATTTACTTCTGTGTTTCTTTCTGGTAAAATGAACCTTTTGCTTTTAAAAGTTGATGTTTGCATGGTGTGAATCCCCACGTATCGCAGGAACAAGTATTATTCCATTCTAAGAGGATTTCTATTTGTGTAGTAAGTATACTGGAACTTCCAAAGAATCTGCTGTTGGAAGCAGTACAAATATTTAAAGCTAATCTTTAAACTAATAAAACATTGAGCTAAAGGTGTTAAATACCTCATTAATTCGAATACTGGTCTTAATATTTGAGGTTTGATTGTAGTAATCTTTTGGAGAGAATAAGAGGAAGGACAATGTTATAAAGCCCCCTTCCAGATCATTTCATCAAAGGGATCTGGAGCATAGCTGAATCATAATATCAGTTGTATTTTCTGGGTGAAGGCTGAGTACCACCTGTGTAAGATCAAACAGAAATTGAAATGAAATTACAGAAGCCCAGATATGGAAATGCAAAAATCCTGTTATGAACCATATCCATTCTGCAACTAGTGTCAGAAAGCACTGGCACACCCATTTTGAGCAGTGCTGCTGTGGGAGGCTGTCTTATGGAGGCACTGCAGGGCTGCTGTGGCTTCATGTAAGGGAAATGGAAGCCCTTACATTTCATATGGTGAGCTGGTCCAAGTGGATCGGCTGTGTATTGAGGACAGTGCTAGTGGTGAAGGGTTAATACTGTCCTGTGCTGCCTTAGTTGGACACCACTGATCCTCAGGGAGCTCAGCACAGCCAAGAGACCTGGAAAATGGAATCCTCAGACCTCCTTCCTGTTGGTGGTAGAGGCCAATGTGGGCACAATGGAAAGGATGGAAAACAGGCTTTGTCAAAAGCCACAGCTGAGCAATGAGGGTAAAAGATAACAGAGGCTAGAGAATTTGGGGGACTTCCCAGTGTTAACATAGCATATTCAATTTTAGGTTATTTTTGCAATGAGGTCTCAACAACACTTAGGGAAGAGAGAGCTGAAATAGGTCTGCTCTCAGGATGCACAACAAAGAGAAAAGGAAGAGGGGAGGAAATATTGCTTATTCAAACCAGGGAGATATTAAAGATCAGCTGCTGGCAGATCAAAAACCATTAATGTGGCTTCCAAATATACTCTTGAATGGAGTAACGAGACTTTCCAAAATCTGTTCACACATCAGACATCCGTGCAATAGGATTAAAATTGTCAATATAATACTCAAAACTGTTTTGTTTTGTTTTACTGTGTTCTTAAAGCAGGCTTTTTATTTCTAAGTAGTTGAAAAACAACCATCTTTTCACACAGAATTTTTTAAACATGTTTCAGCATGTTATGGGTATAAGGCCATAGTAGATTGAGATTACTCTAAAAAAAGGAGGGAATTAAAGTTAATATACTGAGATGCAAGGATTCTAATTTGATAAATAAGGCTTTCTTTGTTGATATTTTATTTAAAAAGATATGAAATTTCTTGTTCCAAATAGAACAATTAATGAAGCCATCTGATTAATGGGAAGTCATATGATTAAAACTAATTTTTTCCTTTTTTTTTCCCCCCCTTTATCTTTGTCAAAGACTTCTGTTCATTCTTCTTCTCTCGTAGTTATGGCTAGATAACTCAAGAAACCAATTAAATTAAAATAGTCAGTTTAATTCCTTCTGAAAATTTCTCATTTACAGGTGTTTTTTTCCTTGGAAAACTTGCCTTGCATAGGTCTTCTATTTCTATTTCAAAATGCAATAAAAGCTTATTATTCCAGGAACTGATGCCAATAAGGTGCAATAAATGATCTTGTGAAAAAATGGTGAGATTTTACAAATTATTACAACAATTTTATCTTACAAAATATGTGCTGGCATTATTCAAGAAAGGTAGTATGAATTGGCTTTTGTAAATCCACATTAGTAAGGATAATGAGTTTGGGCAGGAAAGATTAAACTTAATTAGTTGTGGATCTTGTTCTGGTCATCATTTCACCTGAAGTGAATGCATCACCTGTCCTATGATCTCCACAGATGATATCTTTCTTTTGTACATGTATTAGTGTTAATGCAGAATAATTTGGTTTTGTCTTATCAGAATGTATTATAGATGCTTCTCGCTATATGCGGAGTTTTATCTACAGTATCAGTAGGCATGTACATGAACAATTAGCATGTACTACTGTATCTGCATGTTTTTGGGGGTTTTTTTTGTCTCTGCCAGTTGATATAAGGTCATTTTCTTGTGGGGTGTTGGTCTTTTTTCTCCTTTTCCCTCATGTTGTCTCTTTCTTACACACATTTTATATATTCCCTGTAGGTAGTTAGGCCTTTAAGATGGCACTGTCTTTCTGCCTCTCTCAGGCCCCCTCTTCAAACCTGTAGTTCAATAGCCAGCTTCAGTCTGTGCTGGTAACAAGAGCAGTGAAAAGCAGCACTGTTATTTTTCCCTCCTTACATGTTGTTTCTGAGTTGGAGATTCCTGTTTTACCCCACTAGTAGAAGTGAATCATGCCGTGAGTCTTACATTAGTAGAACTAACAGTCAGAAAATTCTTGTAAAGCCGGAACAGGCGTGATCAGAAATAAGCATCTTTCCTTATGCATCTTCAACAAAATAATGATTTTTTAAGTTCAAAAAAACCTTTGAACTTACTTTTTATGTTTTGTAAAAATAAGCCCTGTTTGTAATCCCTTAATTCAGGGTAGAAGCATGTAACTGCTGTTTGTTAGTATTGTTAGTACTTTATCATAACTGAAAAGAATAATGAGGTCCTTCAGGATGATAATTAGCTCTCTAGGTCATCATGTCTAAAAAGTGTTGAAACAGCAGTCTGTGTGAAGCTTCCTCTGGTAAAGACACTTATTAAGTAAAGCTGTTCAAAAGCATGGTGGATACTGTGCTGCTTTAACATCACCCCTTGGGATAATGGGTAAAATGTCCCCGCAACAATAGAGTGCTTCCCTAACAGTGTATAGAGAGCTGTGTACTGGCCAAAGTAATTCCCTGAAAGTGGGACAACAGGACTCTAAAACATAATAAGAATCTAAATGATGTGGCTTTCTGCTTTTCATATTTTTTTCATATTTTTTCATTGCCTATTATATATAATTTTTTGAGAGATTCTTCTCTACACTTCCATAACCAGCTAGTTCTTCTGACTGCATCCTTTCCTGCTGTGTTTTTTCCTTACATGACAAAATATGGACATGATAGAAAACAGAGAAGGTAATGTAAGAGTAGTGTTGATGCAACCCCTGTCTTCAGCCTCAAGATTTTAGAAGAGATGCCAAAGGTTGGGGGAGTGGGGGTGTTGAAAGAAAGAGGGTTATGGAGTCATTTAAAAAGGCAATGATATTTAGAAAGAAGGAAAAGGACAGAGAGAGAGAGAATGTCTTTTGAAATATTCAGGAAAGTAAGGATGAAGTGTGAGGAACTGTGTGGAAACAATAAAAGGGGGAAAGATGGGCTGTGGCAGTGCAAGTAAAAAGAATGTGAAAAGGCAAAAGTTGCAAGAAAGGGAATAACAATCAGGATATGTACTACTCAATAAGGGACCCAGATTTTTTTCTATGAAAATTATTTATGAACTTTAACATCTATTACACTGAGTTTTTACCAGTTTGGAAGATGGTTGAGTTGTGCCCACAGAAAGTAAATGTAAGAATTAAGAGCCGAATTAATCAGTTTCACTGACTTGAATGGCATTCTCCTAAGGAGACTTATGTCTTAGTTTCTAAAGGCGGGGCATATTGTTTACAGACTTAACATCGGAGGGCTAGATGACATAGGCTGGCCTTAATGTGTCTCAGTCTCTTCACCAGTGATGCTATGCTAATACCATTAGCTCTTTTTTTTTTTCTTTTTTTTTTTTTTTGAAAATATAGCTTCCAGAAAGACAGCCATTCTCATTCTGAAGACTCCAAATAATGGGACAACCATCATTCCCTTGGTTCCCTTGATAGTGATGCTAATAGCCTGCTTGTGGATTTGCTTGTGACCCAGTTGTCAGGCTGTGACTGACTTCAAAATGTTTGTCTGTGTTGTGTAGATGGGATCAGCTAACCCTATCTGTGTAACTAATTATCCACTATTCCCAAATCCCAGCACAATGCAGTTTTCACTGTGACAGGTGAAAATCGTTCATGATCTTCTGCCTGTATGAGCTAATTATATTCAGCAGTTCATAATTCACAAAGTTTCCCAAACTGTTTTCTTTGGTATTAGAATTTCTGTATATTGTACTGAAGATGCTTATGTTAGCCCTTGCTATGGAAAGCCTATGAAATTATTTAATGTGAGGATAAAATAACCCACAAAACTATATTTTTATTTTTTGTTTTTCTTAAGAAACCATCTGCAATTGCGGTTCGACCTGGATCAACACTAATTCCAATTAATAACATTAATCATCTCCCTGAACATGATGATGATTATGGATATGAGTGCCTGGAAGGGAAAGACTGTGCTAGCTTCTTTTGCTGTTTTGAAGACTGCCGCACAGGATCTTGGAGAGAAGGAAGAATACACATCCGTATTGCAAAAATTGATTCCTATTCTCGAATCTTCTTTCCAACTGCCTTTGCATTGTTCAATCTTGTTTACTGGATTGGCTATCTTTATTTATAAATTTCAGAGATTTGACAAACTCAGAAAAAAATGTTAATTGAACAGTAATTAACACTTTTCAGTGAGCAGTCAAAGATTAGAGCTGGTCCAAAATGACTCAAATTGTTTGAATGCTTTAAAAATTTGAAACAATGAGAGGAAATATGGTCATGTAGTCTCCCTCTTGTGATCAACTATAGAACTGATATTGGTATTTTGAAGAGAAAATTTAAAAATAAATATCCCTAAGATTTAACTTGCCTGAACACACGTATATTTTTGTCCATCTCTAGCAAAATGCAGAGTCAAGAGGCTATGGCATTTAACTGGACAGCTTTCAGTTTTAATCCTAAATGATAATGCAGATGGATTTTGTAGTGTCTCTTACACCTTTACAAAGAAAGCCGTAATAAAATGGGATTAGTTATGCTCATCCATTTCATCCATAAGATGATGATTTTATTAATCCCTGATTTAAAAAAAAGTTGAAATGAAACATTTCTATTTTTCAACCAGCCATTTGTTCTCTGCAGTATGTTAAAATTAGTGATTGTCATAATTAATCACATTCAGATTTGTACAGAATGCAGAGATTATAGCAGCAAGAAAAGGATATATCACAAAAACCCCAAGGGTAATTCTGAGCTTGTCTTATCCTGATCATTAATATAGGCTTTTGGCTTTCAACCTTAGGTTGTATTTATGTCTGTGCTCCATCTGACATTACTTCACTTTTCTGAATTCCCCAAAGTTCTCCTAGAGGTCTACAACTTTCAAAAATTCCTTCCCACCTGCCATTGCTTGCACATTTGGTGGAAAACAGACTGACATTGGCTAACTGAGATTCTGGCCATTACGCATAATGTTCTTCCCATCCTACCCATTCCCCTTTCCTTTGTCTGATTCATACTCGGGGCCAGAACAAAAGTCATAACTCTGCATTTGGTAGAATTTGTATCATCACAGTTTGGAAAACCTGTAACAGTGCTATAGTCATTGCATTCAAAGCCACTGTGTTAAATCTCCAGCCCTAAGAGGGTAGTGTGTGAACTGTTCCACTTTACATATAATATGATTTTGTAGATTTTGCTCGTTGCTGCATATGCTACTCACTGAGCCAAAGCCAAATGGTATGAGTTTACCAAACCTGTCTTATGGTTTGCTGTGTAATTACCTCCTTGACATTTGTTTGTTTCTAATGGAAAATCCCTTTTACTGAGGGGAAGTAAAAATAATCCTTATGCATTGCAGATCTTTCTCCAAGATGGGATGTACCCCCCAAAAATCCTAGAACCAGTTCTCCATTTTTCTGTGGTCAGAGCTTCTGTTCACTTTGCTAGCAATTCCTCAGTAACAGCCTTTCTGGACTGACTTCTCTGTGTTGACTAGTGCTGGCTGACAGCATTTAGTATCTCATTTCTGTTTTTAAATCCATTGTCTTCATCACGGAAAAGTGCAGTTTTTCCTCCTTTCTCAAAAAGAAACTGGTCTCAAGTGAGCTTGTGAAAATCACTGTAAAGTTAAGATATGCATTAAGTAAATGTCAGAATTACACAGAAGACCTTACAGATCTTTAAAGAGGATTAATGGGATTAGCATTTGGCTGTAGGTAAGGATGTTCAGTACTGGAGATAAAGACGTGATTAATGGCTAATAATAGACAATGATACATGAAGGACCTTCCCCCCCAATATTTCCATGGAATGTGCTCCCTCCTCTGAATTTCTCAGAAAAGATTAATGTATTTTTATATTCTAGTTGGTATCAGACATAACAAAATATGATATGCAATACACATTTCACATGAAATGTTACTGCAGTGTTCAGCCCTGAAGTTTAATAGAGAATGCAAAACTATATGCATTGATTCTGGAAGAAAGTGTGACAGAGAAGATCCCATTTTAATGCAAACTTTATTTCAGTATTTAGCTGATGAAATATGAAAGTGGTTGAGACAATCTGAGAGCCTGCTGTCTAGGTTGGCTGACATTATGTGTTACATGACCTTTCTGAGCACCAGCTTCTGACTGTTAGACTGAGCATAGAAGTGCAGCATCATTAACAACACTGATCTACTATAATGTATTGTTTCTTTAGTCTCATTTTCAGAAAATGTTCTGTACAATGGAAATGTGTCAGTTGTAATTCTATAGTGCAGTTTGATGCTTTTTGACAGTGCACTAAACACATTTCTCTGTAGGAGGCATAGAGGTGTCTTCAGCAGCAGTATGTTGTGTGTGGACTTGAAAAGCAGTCTGCTTGCTATACAAGGCCCAGATTTTGTGAGCTCCTGTGTTTCATTAATTCACCTTTAAACAAAAGGTACTTGAAAGAACTTGGCACTTCACAAGGGGAAATACAAATTTCAGAGTCTGCTTTCCGCTGGCACATCTAGTTAGCTTTTTCTATTCATGTAGTTGTCAGTTGCCAATCAGCCTCCAGTGACTGAATTGGAGAACAGAAAACATCCTAAATTGGCAAGGGATGGATAAGAAGTCTTTCATCTCTAATTTCTATGAAACAATGTAATGGAGTATTAAAGCTATTGAATGTTATGGCTGTTTGGCTTACGGATACACTTGCTTCAGTCTGTTGACAAACTTTTCTGTGTACTTCATTTGTTTCTGATGAAATAATTTTAGTTCCCCATAGTACTGCGAGTGGAAATAGAAATGGGAATGTGGTGAACTGTAACATGGCATGTAATAAATGTGTTATTTTAGTCCTATGTGTTTTCTTTCTAATCTGCATGTAAACATTGGATTCCAAGAAATCTAAGTGATACTCAAAAAAATGGCAAGAAACAGAGACTATAATTACTTGGACTTAGATGCTGCTGTTATTTTTGAACCCTATGTGGATAAAGGTTCATTTATTGATAGTTGGGATCACAGTATTTGGAGTCATATTATTCTGACCATTGTTGCTTAAGCACATGCTTAAACCTATTCCTAATCAGTCCTGTAATTAGACCAGAATTCAGCAAAGCATGTGCTTATGTAGAGTTATAAAGAGTGGTGCTATCCTGAATTGATGTCATTAACACATGCTTAATTTGCACTAATTTAAATAATGAGTTTTCAGTAGCTCAGATGATTGGACCTTAAGGATGTGAGCCAGAGCCTCTTAAGTAAGAAGTTTTTTCACTGAAAGAGAAGGACATAAGAGGAGAAGTTGCCTTAAAGGCAGAGAGGTGAAAGTCTGGGGAAACTGTTTTATACTGCACCTATCTCGGCATCTCCTGAAACGTATTTTTCAAAAAAAGAGAGACTTGTCCTTGATATTTCTGTATTAGTGTTCATTACTTTTCTGCTTTAGTAGTGAGTACAGCTCTGTGTCTTATTTTTTGGTAAGGTTTTGTATATGATTGTACCTCACTGATCTTTGGTGCATGCCTTATGTGTCTGAATGAATCTGTTTTATGTAGTGACAGTGCAACCAAAGCATGAGCTTCTGTATTCACGTGTTGATGTGCTTCAAAGGCTTTAACCGCATCCAGTTTTCTGACATTCAGAGACATAAGATTGTGTAAGACTTTGAAGGAGAATCACCTCCAACATAGTTTTTATAATTTTCTGTTGCTTATTTGCTATGGTAGTAAAAGATTTGTTTAAAATTGGTATATGAACTGTGCTTTGCAATTTGTGAACACCTTTGACCTTTCCATTGAAAGCCCAGCAGGAGGAGTCTGGATTTAAATATCTATCTGCCTAAAGTAAGATATGTTTTGTTTAATTGTTTCAGTCATCATTTCATTTTACTTTTTCCAAATACCTGAAAATTAGTGCAAATGCATCTAATTTAATTTTTTTAATAGTTGTTAATATAGTTATTTTTTAATTCACTGTAGTTTCTCTTTGTGATACATTAAATATGATCTTTCCTGGTTGTGAAATAGTACTGTGTTTTGTAGTCATGATAATAGATCTAGAAAACAGAAACTGATGTAGAATTCCTCAGCTAAAGAATACAAGACCAGAAATTAGAAAGAATTGCTTCTGCTTCTGAAAAAGCTTTATGAATGTCCGCATGCCCTGACAAACGTGCTGTGGGGGAGACTGACTTGTGGGGAGAGGTAGAATATTCTCTGAGCTTTAGAAAAGGCCTCTGCATTGGTTCATGCCATGGGCTTGCTACACAAGTGGTTTAAGTCAATTAAAGAAATAGGTCTGTCCTTACGTTCCCAGTCATCTCTTGCTTCTGCTTCACTTGTGCCAGCAAAAGCAGTTGTAAAGCCGTGTTGCCTGATGAATCAAAATCTGGAAATTTATCTTTGTTTTACTCTTTTGTAAGTTAAAGCTTCAACAAGGTGGGTGGGATCATCTGACTGAACGTGCAAGACTATGACCATTTGTTCTGGTCCAAGACAGGTGATGGGAGCTTGCAGCTGGAGGCAGAGGGGTGACTTCTTGTGATGGACATATTTAATTTTGTTGAGAATCTGCACTGAAAGCTGGTGTGGAGGAAGGGGAAAGATGAGGGAGAAAAGGTTGCAGGGGGAAGTGATTCCAGAATCCAGTGTCATGGATCCGACTTATATTTACTTATTAGGTTTCTTACTGGTATCTGTGATAATGCTCTTGATTCCCTTGCAGCATAATTAAATCTTTTTTTTTTTTTTTTTTTTTACATTAAAAAGATCCAGAGCATTACAAATCCTTTGAAGGAAACCTCTGACAATGCATAGAGATAGGTTAGCTAAAACTGTAATAGGCTAAACGGTCTAGCCCTCTTTTCCCGTAGGTGGGTCTTGTTGCTTGCTATCAATATACTGTTTCTGAAAAAAATCTTTAAAACCTTATGGCACTTTAAGGGAAAAAAAAAATCTGTAAAATTGCTGGACAATCTCATTCCCCTTCACAGTGACAAATCTTGTTTTGCCTGCAAATTTTGCTTATGGTATATCAACATTACTTGAGCTGTTTAAGGAAAGCCACAGGGGATATAAGACAGAAGACCTGTAAACTGTTCTACCTTGTTCTTCCTCTCAGTTCCTTTTCTTAGTCAAGAAAAGAATTTCAGAAGATTAGGTGTATGGTATGTTTAAATGAGAACAACTTTGCTACTGAAAACAGGGCCTGAGTCCCAGTAGCAGACAGGATCAAGAGAGACAGGAGTCTGCTTGCAGTCGTAAGGCTTCTCTTCTGTAATTCTTTGTCATAGCCGCTTTACCATACATCTCTGCATGCCTACCTGAGACTGAAAATGTTTTTCAGGTTGGAAGCAATTCTTTTGTGTACTTCTAACTTCACAGAATTATCTTTATCATCATGGTTTGAGCCTTGCTGAATTCAAAAGAAAATATTTCCCCTTGAAGATTCCTTGTCTGGGTGTTACAAGTATGAGGTGTCTTGCCACCAGACATTGGAAGAGTGATTTTCAGTTGATCCAGCTGAAGAGGCAGACTGGCTCTGCAGGGTGGCATTAAGATTGCTTTGCTATTTAAACTTGAAAAGGTGGAAGACTGTTAACAACTATGACCAGTACTACCCCTGCAGAGGATATATTACTTCTGTCTCTTCGATATTTAAAAACAGAAGCCTAAACCAGCTACTGTGGGTGGGAAGTGAGGATGAGTCATTATTTCACTGCAGAAGTCTATTTCCCCTTGAATTGTTTTCCCTCCTTAGGAAGGCAGTAAACAGGAATCTTTTGGCTTGTGAAATCTGTAGAAAATGGGTCATGATAATTTTAAACAGATAAAGTCCTGTTTGTCCCTCTGCCATTGAGCAGGAACAATGAAGGTACTTGCACTATGGCTTAAATTTCCCAAGATAGGTAAATGTGGACATTTGCATATTCATAGACCCAGTGTAAATATACAATCTGTGTTCATGCTTTAGTCACTGAAAACAATCTTAATGGTTTGTGCATCTTCACAGTATCCTTTGTATTTCCCTCTGTTGTTCACTGTGAATGCTTAGACTTTTTGTGTGAACATTAAGGGTTCTTTTATGATACCTTTACTTACAGTTTAAATTGCTATAGAATATAAATACTTCCTTAAATGAAACTGAAGGACCAGAATCTGGCAATCTCATGGTGATTCCTATCTTAAAAAATCTCTTCTTAAGTGCTGTTACCAATTAAATAAATAATACTGCTATAATTTGTGTTCCCCTTCATTGAAGTTTTATAAGCAATTACCGTGTATGATCTAAAAACTAAATTTTCAGGAATATCCTTCAGAAATGATTATGTGTCTCAGTATTTATTATATTGGTGTTCTATTATTCAATTACACTCTTAATGCAAGTCTCTGTCTCAGAATCTATAGTTTCACATAGTTTCAGTGTTTCACAGTTTGCCCCTTACTCTAGTGCATCCTTTTTTTTGTTCTGTTTTGAAAAAATACTAATATGTTTAACTACCTAAGTGAACATTCATACCATGGATTTAATTTGATAGTATTTTGGCACCAGTGGACAACACTGAAATATTGTGCATCAATGTTCCTTCTAAAATTATTTTTAAAGTCCTTGTGGATAACTTACTGAAAAAAAATATAGAGCATTAAGATAAATTGTGTAACTCTCCATGCTGCTTCTAAAGAATAGATATGAAATACACAATTTTGATGCAAATCTATTCTTCCATTTCACTTTTCCTTCCAGAAGCCTCCTCAGTTGCACTAATATTATTATTATAAGTGTGCTGATATTTTCAGTTCTACTCAGTTATGGGGTACTTTTCCAATACCGTTGGTATACACTCATCCATTATTATATTCAATTACCTAGAAACATCAAGGTATCCTCAGAGGCTTTTAATGTGATTAAACCATGACTTCTTTAGCCTCTCTTAAAATACTGTAATCCTTTGTGTACAATGCCAAAACGAAAGCATTTTCAGGTACTAAATTGATTGTTATTTGCTTCTCCATTTTGAGAAAGTCTGCCTGCTGGGTTAGAATGAAACATTGATATAATCATTTTAATATTTGACATTATTAATATGCATGGCTGAACAAGAAGACTTCAGAGATGATAAACTGATGATGCTCTTGGCTAAATCCCATACAGCTGAGATTTTGTGAGTGTGGTAGAAATTATATTGGCAATGGCAAAGACATATGTGTGTATATCCGTATGTAGACTAGAAAGCAAGATATGAACATTTTTACATGCACATCAAGTTCTGATTGTAATTTTAATAAGCTTCCCCCTCTCCCCCTAAAGTGTATGTTCAAAATGTGACCAAAATGGTCCTAAAAAAAACCTGTTTAGATTTGCACAGTTAGAATGTAGAAGTGGTCCAGAAGCTTAAAATAATCATGGCTTCATTTGATGGGTCTTGTGGATTCATTTTTAATTTAACTCCTTTTTATTGCAGAAAAAAATGGAGAACACAAATATTCTGGTTGAAGATAGGCATTGATATCACTGAAGGTAAGCATGAATATTCCCTCTTTGGTGAAACGTTGATTTATAGATATAGGTAAGAGCAAATTTCTTCAGTGCTGAGGAAGTAGCTGCAATTACATTTGTGGAGTAGGTGGATCCCGCTCTTTATTTTGAGAACATAGTAAAAGGTCAACTCGGAGTTTTACAGTTTTTAGTATACCCTTTAATTTTTGTATGCCTCATCTTCTGATGTGTAATTTAAAACATAAGAAAAAGACCTGCTTCTCAGATTATGAATGTTTAGCTCTTTCTAAAAATCATTACTTAAGCTTTCAGTTTGAAGCACTCCAAAAATGGGTAATAAGGCATCACTGACAGTGCATTAAAGAAACGTAAACTTTAGATTGCTATAGAATATTGAAGAAAGTTCAAATATGGTTCAAGGCTAGAATTTTCTAGCCTTTTTTTCTCTCTTACCTGTAGGATTATTATTATTGTTATTATTATTATTATTATTATTATTTTCTTGAGATCTAGGGACAGGAAAGCAAATGGAGGGATCTCACTCTATGGGGTTTTTTTTGTGACAACAGTATACCTCATGCAGAACAGTATATCAGCTGCTAAAGGCTGTTTGTGTTTGAGGACTGATGAGACTTTGAGACTGGTGACAGGAATAACACCAAGCTCAGAAAGGAGGCGCTTGTGGCCCTCATTATCAGAAGGGGCTTGGGGGGTCAAGGCTTTGAAAACAGAATTTCTGAAGTAAGAGTATGGGAGAGATCTGGGTTGTAAGGACTTCCAGAAAAAAAAAATAAAAAAAATCTCGGAAACCTCTTGCCAGGAGAAGAGTGACAGTAGTTTGAAGGATAGGTTTTATAGCTCATGACTGTACTGTGAATGTTAATGTCTATTGAATTTTCATATAAATGTTGTACTAGTCCTTGTGCATTGAGTGGAAATGTGCTTGCACCCTGGTGCATGGTTCATACAAATGTTTCTGAGATGTAGCCTGTAATCTTCTAAATGTAAAAGTCTGAAAGCCATACTCTTAAAAATAAAAATAAATTTTAAAACCACCACTGAATACCATGTGTTCTGTGCAAAATGAACAGATTAGTTGTTTGTACTCTGATGTCTCTTAAACTGATGAGAATCAAGGGAGTTTGAACACTGAACTTTGTAAAGCACTTGTAATGCTTTGTTTTTACTATATCTGCTGATAACTTGATTGGTTACACTGTGAAAAAATAAATAGTGCCTGGCTACTTACTTTCTGATGTTACTTATTTTCTAAATGTCATACATTCTTTTCTCTTTAGGACCATGATGATAGTACTCATTCTGGTGTAAATAGTCTCGTATACTGCTCTAAACAAGAGCAATGCCTTTACTTGCTTTAAGCAAATAGAACATCAGTCATCTCGCAGAAGTAAAACTCTGGAGCTAAAATTCCACTTTATCAGCCATTTTGGTTGGGACCAGTTTTACAGCAGTTACCTAATGAAAGATCTCCTGATTGTTTCTACCAAGAGGAGTGGCCTTGCTCACCTCCACAACCCCTTCACTTCTGCCAGCGCTGGTGCTTGGCTAATTCCGCTCTCCTTCCCCTTCCAGGATCCCTGATGGCCACGATGTGTGGCTCCCTCTTCTTTGCCTTGTTTGTAATTTTAGAAAAGGTTATGACTTTCTACTAGATGTGCCAGAGGGCAAGGAGCAGGCCTCCGCACTGAAAGCAAATATCCAGGGGAAAATCACCCCCATGGTTTTCCCCAATTAAGTTTTGTTCTCTGGGCTTGCTGGCCCACTGGATGATCTGCCTGTAACCATCAGCTTCCTCATGTGGTCAGTCCCAGGAAATGTTTTTAATTCATTCTAAACTGAGTGTGGAAAGGTGATGAAAGAAGGATGCAGTTAACATAAAAACTCTGGGAAAGAAGTCAAGAATGCTTTAAGCATCTCAGAGTTCTGGAAAATACCACAGAGTTCTGCGGCATCTTATACATCCTTTCCAGTTTAAATTCAGGGATCCCAGCAATACCTACATTCCCTTTAACATCGTATGTTTTTTTTTCCCCTGGTAACTACCTCCAGAATTATGTCTTGCCAGCTGTTACTTAAAATATTAGGGTTTCTTAAGGTATAATCAAATCTATTTATCTTTTTCTTATAGATTGTTGATGTCCTCTCCATTGTACAAATGGTGCAATGAACTGTGGTATTTCATAACACCAAACTTCTGAGAGCATAATATTTTGACTGGCCTTTTAGTTCAAAAGAATCAAACCTCTGTCTTCCACAGTATTGAAGTAGCTGATGAATGAGGGAATTAGGCAAAGCCTTTATGTACAGACTTCAAAGTAAAATCTGTCATCTGTATTTTTAAGGTAAACGTTTTTCATTATTACTGTCAATAAGGTGAATTTGAGCAATACATGCCTGCAAGGAGCTAAAATGAATTCATTTTTCATCGACAGTCCAAAGTATATTATTTTCTACAAAACTGAGATTGCTAAGACTTGGGATGGGAACAAGTCTTGCTGGGTGAATTTACTAAGTATCAGTGCAGAAACAGCGGAAAAAGACAATAAATTTTTAAGAGTTTCCAACTACTTTATCTTAGTAACATCTAATATTAGATTTTACTTTGTAATATTTAGTAAACAAAATTCATTATAAATAAATATTTTTTAGTAATAGCCAGTATTATTATTTCCTAATAATATCTGCAGTAAGAGTTGAAGCGCTCTTTTAAAATGTGTATTAGATGTTGAAGTGTCCAAATGAAACCTGTGGATATTTAAGAATCCTAGTCAAAAAGAAGCAACTGCTGCTTTCCAAAGTACTAAGTAAAGCTGTCTCTGTACTCTCCCTCATGCCCTAAGGTCCTGCATTGTGGCTTGTTGTGAAGGAGTGACCCAGTTTGCACATGCTGAGATTGCCAACAGAGCTGCTGTTGGTAAGGGTGGCTTCTGTGGTGCTCTTGCCTCTCTTTTGGGAAGGGGACCATGAGCACTGAGGTCACTCCACATAAGCTAGTGAGCAGACAGCATATGGTAACAGCTTTCAGACCCAACTAGCTAATGTTAGGTACGTATTGGTAACTGAAAATTTTCATAGTCTGTTACCAGTCCCTGATGGATTGTGTTGGGTTAGCTGCTGCTCTTCTGTTTTCTCATGTATTCCCTCCTGTGAGAAACATGACCTCAGGTTTCCCCACCCCTTCTCCTTGTTTAGAGCTATTGGCTACCATCTTCTCAGAACATTCCCCAGCAAATCTGATACCTGGTTATTTTCCTTGCATTAGAAATCACTATGTCTTCCTGAACTTTTACTGTACCATCCATCCTTTTACCTACTTCATTTTTCTCATTTTTTGTTAGTCCTGGGTTAATTCACACGTTCACAGATGAGAACTGTGGAAGGTGAGAGATGATTGCTGTGAAAGTGATGGTAACATACAAAGTGAGACCTTTCCTCCCTGCGCACCACCAGCAGTCTGACAATGCAGTGTATCAGCCTCCTGCTGTCCGAAGAATCCCTCAGAGACTCCTGTCTGGTGTGAAGTCATCCAACAAGAAATGGTAAATAAGCAGCAGATCTTTCCTACCAGTCTCTTATGGATGTCAAAAGACAAAAAGAACAGAACGTCCTTGAGAATGATTTTTGTTTGGGATGTTCTTATATGGCCCTGCTGTTGAGGTCGGTGAGCTCTCAGCAGCAATGTCTTCAGGGCTGGTTGGGTTCTTGAGTGCATTTTCCCTATGGCATGTTAAAGATGGATAACCTAGAAAAAGTTCAGATACTTTACTAAGATTCCTACCAGAAATGGATAAACAAATAGGAACACTGATACCTCAATACTGACCTTATTTCCCTGCTCCTAACTGTTGTTTACTGTAGAGAACACCACGAGAAACCTTAGCTTAAGACTGATGCTGGGGGTTATGCTCAGAGCATGAATCAAAGGTGAGTCTTAAGGCTTGGACTTTCAAGGTTCTCCTTTTCCCATTCTACCACTGAATCTGTGTTCTGTTTTATTTGAGATAAATAGTTTCCCTGTGCCTCAGTTTCTATCCATAAGATGTCAATAATGCTACTCATGGAGCTCTTAACACTGAATTAATGAATGCTAAGTACTCAGCTTTTCTTGTAAAGAAGGACCTGTCAGAGGACTAGAACAAATGACGTTGCTGACCTTCAATTCTGAGAAGGAAAATGTATGCATCTCTTTAGTGGGAACTGTACTGATTGAGGAGGCAGGTGATAGCTGTGAGTCTGGACCTTCCCTACTAATAGAAATATTTTTTAAACAAGTATTAAAAGGTAAATAAAATTCATTATGAAGACAGATCCTCAGAAGATCTTAGTGATCAGGGTTCACCTTAAGAAGTAACCAGGAGCAGAGCTATCTGGACGGTATCCTCTGAATATGAAAACTCTCTCTAAAGAGGTGTGAAACTAAGTACAGTGATATCTTTCTGTTGTTATTAATGATAATGCACAAAAGCAATTTTATCCTGCTTATCTGTTGCTTGTTTCTGGTCTGTTGCTGATAACAAAGCACACTATCTTAATACTTGTTTTATTTGTAGTTTGTCCTACAGTCGGTGTTGGAGGACTCTAAGACCTTTGTAGTTGCAGTAACTTAAGTTTTAGTCACAAGTGCAGCTCAGCACTGCCTCGTGTCTGAATGAGTGTGAAAAAAAATCTGTCAGAGAATAAATAAAGTTAATAGTAAAATTTAGCATGTGTAGTGAGACTGCTGATGTAATTTTATTTAAATTTGACAGGACCAAAGTCTCAGTGTAAGGTAGTATTGCTCCTCTGAAATAAACAGATTTACAATGATTTACAGCTCCAACTGCATGACCAAAATTATTTTATAACCAAGAGCTGTATGTTCTGACATGGGTGAGAAGTATCACCAGTGTTTTGCATCAAAGAAGTATTGGTTTTGGAATTACAGCCTTCTCAGCATGTAGTAAACTCATAGTGAGATCACACCATCATTGTTCAGGCTGTCAATGAACGTTCAGCACTGTTCTCACCAGTAGCTGCTACTTAATTCATGCAGTCAGTTGCATGTTAGTGACTTAACAGTAGAGTCATCTCTCCTGACAACTGGGTGTAACGGTTTAACCCAGATGGCAGTGAACACCATGCAGCCACTTGCTCACCCTCCCCAACCCCAGGGAATGGGGGAGAGAATTAAAACAGTGAAGGGAAAGAAGACTGGTGGGTTGAGATAAGAACAATTTAATAACTGAAATACAATATAATGGAAAAATAATGATGATAATAATGATATAGTAATAATATACAAACATATGCAAACATATACAAATATACAAATGAGTGATACACAGTGCAACTGCTCACCACCTGCTGACCAAGGCCCAGCCTGTGCTTGGCTAATGATCTCAGAGTGGTGAAAGTCCCGGAAGCACAATCCCAGGAAAGAGAGAAGAGCCTGAGAGCCCAGGAGAGAGAGAGAGCTTCCAGACAGATTGTCATAAAACACTGGGCATGACATGCATGATATGGAATATACCATTGGCTAATTTGAGCCTCAATCCTAAACCTAAGATCCAAACCTAAATTAGTAATAGTAGGTCGATTGCTTTGGCTATGCTCCCTCCTAGCTTCTTTTGCACATGCACACTAGAAAAACATGGAAAGTTGAAAAGTCCTTGACTGTCCTGGCAACAAATCAAAACATCAGTATGTTATCAACGTTCTCAGTACAAACCTAAAACATAACCTCTTACTGGCTACTGTGAATGAAGTTAGCTCTGTCCCAGATGAAACCAGGATACTGGGTTTGATTCCTTGTATTTGGAATTCTACAGCAATGCACAGAAGGGCTTTGAAATATTATTTGCTAAAATACCTTCACCCATGTACAGAGTGCTTTAAAATCCTAATATGATTATTTAACTAAATGGGAAAATCTTGTTACAGAAAACCTTCAAATTTCCCAGCAGCACCAATGAAAATAAAGCTGCATGTGTTACTATCAGAGTACTCCAAAAACACATTAAGGGAAATTATACATCAAAACTGACTTGCCCTCCAGATAACTGGGAATTAGTGGTTAATAACTGGTCAGCAGAGTCAGAACTGTGCAGAAAACCATTAATGGTGCACTTTCTATGAGCCAGAGTGTCCTCTGATACAGGCAGCTGTCATGAACTTGCAAAAACTTGGATGTCTTGTGAAGATATGTAGAAATAAATGATAGCTGACTATGTGGACCACCTAGTATGTGATTCAATCTGTGGGAATTATGAACTCCTCAGTGTATGGTTGCCTTTAAGGTCTATCAACTTTCTGTACTCTCTGCAACCTTTGTGTCCTGAGGCATTTCAGTTTGCTCCTCTTGAGGAACAAACCTTTTAATATCTCTGTTAGCATGGAGCCAGTATCATCTTATTGCTGTCTTAGGAAAGAGGAGAGGAACCACTTTGCTAGACATTATTCTCAGAACTCAACAGCACCATTGTAATTTCCACTGAGAGACTAGAATTGATGATTTAACTGCAGTGGTGGGAACAAACAACAAATATCCTTAGCTACCTCCTTTAGATTTTAAGACAGGTTTACTGATGCTGAATGCATATTTGCCCATGAACTCTGCACTGGAGACATTTTTATTCTGTTACAAACCTGTTTTAGAGAATGATATTTTATACCACTGTGTCAAACTAGCATAGATTGTCTTCATCCAGTGAAAGAGCTCCCTTTTTCTAAACAAGTTTCTGTGCCACGTAGGGAGTTAAACAACTAGAAGCCATACAATAATTAAGGAGTTTAAAAGAGACACAAGTGAATGAAAATCAGCATTATTGCAGAATAGCCTATACAGCTAAAACAAACCACCTGTGAGATTAGGGACACGTGCTACATCTCAATTGAAAATGGATAAAATCTTGTACATTGTTTTCACATTTTTGTAGGGTTTTTTTTCCCCAGTTGTTTGTATTTTGACTTTCTAAATGTTTTTCACACCAGCAGAGAGGGACCTACAGGTGCTGGTTGACAGTCAGCTGAAGATGAGCCAGCAGTGTGCCCAGGTGGCCAAGAAGGCCAATGGCATCCTGGCCTGCATCAGAAATAGTGTGGCCAGCAGGACTGGGGAAGTGATTGTGCCCCTGTACTCGGCCCTGGTGAGGCCGCACCTTGAAGACTGTGTTCAGTTTTGGGTCCCTCACCACAAGAAGGACATTGAGGTGCTGGAGCAGGTCCAGAGAAGGGCAGCAAAGCTGGTGAAGGGTCTGGAGCACAGGCCTTAGGAGGAGTGGCTGAGGGAGCTGGGGTTGTTTAGTCTAGAGAAGAGGAGGCTGAGAGGAGACCTTATCACTCTCTACAACTACCTGAAAGGAGGGTGTAGTGAGGTGGGTGCTGGTCTCTTCTCTAAAGTAACAAGTGATAGGACAAGAGGAAATGGCTTCAAGTTGCGCCAGGGGAGGTTTGGGCTAGATGTTAGAAAAAATTTCTTCACTGAAAGAGTGATCAGGCATTGGAACAGGCTGCCCAGGGAAGTGGTGGAGTCACCATCTCTGGAGGTGTTCAAGAAACGTGTAGATGTGGTGCTTAGGGACGTGGTTTAGTGAGTTAGGTGGTGTGGGTTGACGGTTGGACTTGATGATCCTTGAGGTCTTTTCCAACCTTAATGATTCTGTGATTCGACAATCCCTTCAGTTCCTTATCCCAGCAAGGTCTAGCCTCTGGTGATACCATTGCTTCCCATCTCTCACTTGCATTAAAGATTTTAATTATTTTGTTCTTTCTTGTCTCCTCTGTCCCTCCCCACCACCACTTCCCCGTTGGGGAAACTGAGGTGCATTAGCTGAACTAATACTCCAAAAAGCCATCAAACTATAGTGATGCTTACATGGCATTTTGAGCTATCAGGAAGGCAGATGAACAGCTCAACATTTCAGGCACTCAAATAAAGCTCAAAGATAGAGAAACAGGTGGGAGTTGATCAAGAATTTATGACCTACCTTTAAAATGAAATTAAACTTATTAAAATTGTTCTTGTTTTGTAACAGACTAAAAATGCAGCTGTATAATTTCCTTTGATCATTGCTTGACAAATAATGACAATGAAGGACAAAAAGGTTGAGTTCAAATGAAAATTTTGGAGGGGTGAGAGGAACTGATGTGGGTTCCTGAGGACCACTTGGCATTATAGAGAGTGCTATGCCATACTCTGCTGAGATATGTCTTCTTGGGCACTGTGATCTTTGGTACAGCTATGCTAGTACTTTCTATTTCCTGGAGCAAGGTATAGCTACATCCTGACTCAGTACTGGGATCAGACTGTCAAGGGAGACTGTGACAAGACCCAAATAAACCCTGCTGCTTGTCTGGTGATTTCTGTGGGTGGGAGGCACAGGTGGACCATCAACACGCTCTGAGCAGCTCCACAGGTGTCCAGCCCAAGGCTGGTGGTGTGCTGCAGGCACATCTACCCTGTCTTACACACATAACCTTAGTGGTCATCTGCTCTACTTAGTGTGAGTCTTTCCAACATCACTGCTTAACGCAGCAGGGAGACAGGAAGCTTTAAAACCCAACAGACAGACTTCCTGGCATTGCTCCAGTATCCTGCCTTCTGGGAGAAAGGCAGTGGTGCCTTCTGCTCAGAGACTAATGGCTCACGGGGAAGAAGGACACTATTATCTTCCTCCCCCCCACATCAACCCCCAGAGCCCATATAAACATTTTTCCATGGCTGGTTGGTTCAGTACTTCAGAATGAAACCAGAAATTAATATCTGAGAGAATATCTCTATCCTTCCTGCTTGGTGAAAAGTACCAGAAGAACTTCATTTGTAGAATTAATTCTGCAGAATATCTCCTAGTCAGTGCTATCAGCTAACCCAAAATAACATATTTTACTGTTATCCCAGGTAAGCTGTGGTTTTCCTCATGAGTTTGCCTCAGTTTTACCAGCATTGCTGTTTCTCTGTCTTTCTGTTTTATCTTGCCTGTCACCATTTCACTTTCAGACTGCTGCCCTTAAAATACCAAACAGTCAGGTTCACAACTGTACGTTTTAAATGGATTATAGCAGAGGCGTAAATGAAAATCTCTGTATTTGAGGCCTTTCCAACCACTTGAGGCTCTGGACTGCTTAGAGGAGGGAGAAAGCTTTTGCCAAGCTGAGATTAACCTTTTTTTTTTTGCTTTGTATTTCTAAGCTTTTTGTGTTCTTGATTGAAAATATTCCTTTTGAAGGAATATTGAGAAATAATAATTAACTGATAATTTAGACTGAAAATAAACCAGTAGTTTATGATTCATAGTCCAGCAGAGGATTGATAGTCTTCTATGTGGTAAACCAAAGCTGCATTCTAATAGTCATTATTCCCTTGGGAAAGGCCACATGAAGGCGACATTTTACCTGGAGACACCCTCTCTGGGAGATGGACACTGAGGATGCCTCCTTGCTCTTTTTTGCTGCCCAGATAAAGCTTTCCAAAAGTAGTCTCTTCACAATTTCCTGCTACAGGGGTGTTTCCCTGGAACAAGGAAGTGATAGAAAGCAGAAAGATCCAAGCAGTGAAAGAGCTAAACAAAACTTTAAATGTCAGTGGAAGACACTGTGCCTTTCAATGCATCACCAGATGTTTTAGTCTTCAAGGCAGAAGAGTTTGAGAACACCATAATCAGCTGCTGGGGAATCTGTCTACAGGGACTAATGTCAAAGAATGTTAGGATCAGGGAAAACAGTTCAAACTGTCTGAGGTAAACTGCATCTTGATAATTTTATATGTTATGGGAAAAAGAATTACAGTCTACAACCTTTTTTCTTTTCCGTGTTTAGCATGAAACCCAAATAATCTGAAATACTGCAATATCTCTATTGTGGAACCTCTGTTACCAGAAAACTCTATTCTCACACTTTTTTCATTGATCCCTTTGTGATCTGTATAGCCAGCACAGTCTTAGTGCAAGAGACTACTCACAAAAGTATGTTTGGTGTAGTAGTTCTCAACATGAAACCTGGGAAAGCGTAAGAGCCGTATGGGACATGAACAGTTTTATTACACAAAGTGAAACAAAGAGGGAATGAGGCAGTTTCCTGCTCTTTCTGCTTAAAACACCCGAAGAGTGACTGAGAAATGTGAAGACTGGTCTCTGTGCCTTCTCCTTCCCAAATATGTGTTCTTCAACAGGAAGAGCAGAAGGAGAAATGAGTTTTGTGTCTCTCTGCATAGACTTGAGAAAAAGTTAAAGTGGTGTAATCAAGAAGGTTATACAGAGAAGCCTGTGGAAGTTTACAAATAGACTTGGAAGGTTTTCTGAGACTATGCCAAGAAGGAACAGAGAAAGCTATGATAAGAATCGGTTGCAGAAGGAGAGAACGAATATTTTGGGATCCCAGGGTTGGAACTTACAGAAGGCGTTTCCTATACCTTAAGGGACTGTAAGTAGTTGCTTTATATTGTTGGATAAAGGATATAAACTAAACCTGACAGCTGAACTCTTCAGATCTTCTCTGGAGAGAGGTGAAGGATTTTACAGAAATCTCGTGGGAAATGTTTCAAATGTTTGCTTTCAGCTACTGTGGGAGGGAAAGAAAGGAAGGAAGGAAGGAAGGAAGGAAGGAAAAATATCTTCAGAGCTACCTCATTAAAATATTAAATATTAAAAAATAAACTAGTCTCAAAAATATCATTGTTGGTGAATTTTAGTTATTTTGAATATAGGTCTGTCTTACTGTCTTGTTTAGTAAGGTCATATGAAGTGAAAAAAAAACACTGTCAAATATTAGTTTTTATTATTTGTCTATTTTGATCTCAGTGTTTTATAAGAATCTCACTAATTTCAGTTACAGATGGTGCTAGTAGGTCTACACAGCACACAGACCCTCAAATTACTGCTGACATAGCAAACACCAGAAGTAGAAGTAGGATGGTTGCTCTACATTAAAGCTGATTAGATTGTAGCACTGTGGCAATGTGACTGTGATGTTCCTGAGACAGCAGCAGGTCACTTTCTTCAGAGACGTCATATCCACTGTTGCAGTCACCTGAGGGTTCTCTACTCCCAGAGTTCTGTGCACCGTGTGAAGGTGCGCAGAGACCCATGGAAAGGGTCATCTGAAGAAAGTGACACAAGGACAAAATTTGGAGTTACTAGAACACACCTGTAGCAATAGTTTTTGCTACTAGAAAGGTTCTTCTGTCAGTGATGTAAGTGAGGAATCAGCTTTTCATTAATGAAAGGGAAGGAGATGTCCAGAGCCTATAATTTATACTTTTTTTTTTTTTTTTTTTAATAAACAGGGAATACACTACGAGATCAACTGTGTCAAAACTTCTGTTTAAAAAGTTACTGGCTCTCATTTTTTAAAAATGTTTTCCTTTATTTATAGTGCATACAGAGTTGCATTTATCAGCAAGGTTCTAAGTAGGCTCCTTCTGAAAGTGATGGAGGTAAATGACTGTCTAGCCATAAACTCAGGACACAGAAAATGGAAGCCGTATCCAGTATCTTTTAGTGCAAAGTTGTGAAGAGTCTTGAGGAGATGAAGTTCTGGTCTGACTTGAAGCAGAGAGATATTTGAGGTATAGGAAAGAAGGTTGTACATTTTTTGTATCTGATTCAGTTCAGAAGTAAAGACTAATTACATTACTTGTTTGTAAGATGGAGTCTATAACTTTCTTTGTAGCAAGAACATTATTTTTTTTTCCCCCGGAAATTCTGTATCTTCTATTTATCTTTTTCTTCTTATAAAGAACATTTTTTTAAAATTATTTTTCATGGTGGTAATGCCTTAAGGGTATACTGCCTGTGTCGAGGACAGCTGGAGAAATCACTGTTAGTTTAATGAAGAAGGAAGTTGCTTAAGAAAAATGCTTTGAGGAGATAAAATCCATAGTCATTGAATAACATGGGTAAACACCTGGTGAGGACTGTCTTTCATTTGAGACAAAAGTAACACCTATTGCTGAAAGGTCTGTGTTCTTTTAGATAGTGCTTTCCAGAACACAGAGATGTTGCTTTGAATGCTGTCTGGGGATATTGAGGAGATTCCAGGAGATTGTCTGGTATGACCTACCAGACAATGTATGTCATAAAGTGGTACATTTCAAATAGTTATACAGGAATACAGAATCCAAAAAAGATGAGTCTGACTGCACCAGGCTTTCAAAATGGTGTCTGTTCATGACTTAAAACTCAGAAAATGGAGATGCTACCGTTTAACTTGGTAATGTAAAAAAAAAGGTCAGTTTGTTTTTTTTTTTTTAATTCTTTGGTTTAACTAAATCACTTCCAACTTGTCCCTGTTGTAACTTCTACAACATGATCCATGATGACTGACCCCTGGGCTCTCAAGTAAGAGAGAGTAAGGAAGGTAAGGAAGAAGCCCCTCATCTGGAGGCATTGTCAAAGAGGCAGTCTAAGGCTTATGGTACCAAAACGTTTATTACCTGCACATGCTGCAACATACCTATAATGGAAAAACACTTCCTCAAAACAGTGAACAGTGGGCATTTGTCTCCCTTAAGTATTCTTGTAAATCCAACTGCAGGTTGTAGTTTTTCCGTGACTACAGATTATTTTACATTCTGTGTTTCACCTGTCTCATATGCTGTATTGACCATTTAAATTATAGATTGAGAAGTACAGCACAGTTGCCTTGATGCGTCAACTATATTTTCTTGTTTTATTAACAGCTACAACAGAAATGCAGCAAAGACTTCTAGAAAAAATTGAAGGTTCAATCAATTTTGTGTGCCAAATACTGTAAGAAATGTATATAATCTTGATGCTGGTGTTAATTTCCTGGTATTGTCTCCACTACTGGATGCTGTTCTCAGAACTTGAGACCTACATGGTCTTCCTCTTTAAAGGCGTTTCCTTCCAGAACAGCTGTGTTCCATTAACATAATAAAACTGTCATCGAGAAGAGTATTTGCACATGTATATGAACGAGACAGTATTCAGACACTGGACACAGATTAGGAAGCAGATTCATATAGCAGAACAGAAGGAAAATGGAGCAGATCATTTTCCAAGCACTAGGCAAAGATTGTTTCTATATAGTTTTCTTCACCAGTTCATCATTCATTAACAGAGGTTTCTGAAACTAATCAAGTCATTGCTTAGCACCATGCAGAAAAGGGAGTGATTAATGATGAATGTAAAACAATTCAGATCCAGGAAGTTCAAAATTATTTAAATACACTGAAGTAGAGTAAAATAGGAGTGGCAAATATGTGAAAGCGACTAACATATACATGCAATGCAGAGTTTGACTCTGTTTTCATTGCTGTTTCCATTGTATTTTTTAATTTTATTTTTTATTTTCCTGTTCTTAAAATCTAGTGGAAGTACTGTGGCATATATTTTTGTGTGAATGAAATGGTAATATCCGTATCTGTGGCTGACCTCAAGGAAGAAAGACAAGACTCTACCAGGTTTCCTTGCAAGATGTCCAAAGCTTGTTTGTAACCCATCAGCCATTAAATATATGCTTCTCACTTACCATTTTGTGTCTCTTACAGCTGTCTGTCTTTGAACCATTTCCCATGCTGTTCTGTAGGAACAGTTTTCTTGCTCTAAGTTATAATTTCAATATCTTACTTCAAACTTTGCATGTCAGTGGTCAATACCTCCTTGTTATGAATGGGAAATTGGCTGTTTAAAATGGACTGAACACACTTCAATTATTGATGACTTGTAGCAACCTATAAATCACTTTATTCTGTGAAGAGGTTGTCAGATAATTTTGCCCATAGTCCAAAAAACTCTTCTCAACGTATGATGTATCTTTGACATAGCATTCCACATTACTTGTTTCAATTTTTAGGAGCTTCTGTCATGAGTAGTTGCACAAGGTTGCTAGTGATTTGCTTTTGCTAATAATCTGTTCTTGAGGCAGGGCTGCTGGCTGGACGTAAGTCATGATGTTTGTCCCTGAAATATGCCTCTTCCTGCATTTCAGTGTATGTATGTCTTCTTATACCCCTTCTAGGGCTGAAGTAGATGTGAAATGGACAAATTACAGATTTATCAGAGATTTCTCCTTAGTAGGAAGTTATTGAAGCCTGACAACTCCTCCTGCTGTGTAGATAGCTGATAACAGCTGTGTTAACATCTTTTTTTAGTGACATTTCTACGTGAAATGTAGGCTTCTTGCAGAGATTTTAACAAATGGTTTCGAAACTTGAGAGCCCAGGGGTCAGTCTTCATGGATCATGTTGCAGAAGTTGCAACAGGGACAAGTTGGAAGTGATTTAGTTGGATCAACTTTATAATGACAACTGTATTCTCCCCCATGTCTCACCTCCAAACAACAGAGCCTTGGAGGATGTATACTGTTGGCTGCTCAGAAATGCCTTGTGCCTCCTGTGGAGAGCTAAGCTTATCCAAAATTGCCAGATCTTATTCAGACCTGTGCTGTTAGGAACTAATTTATTCTAAATCTGGTGCAGAAATGTCTGTAGAACTAATTAGAAAGCTGCAGAAAGTTTATTCACAGAATAAACAGACAAACGAAAATATGGAAATATGACAGAAATATTAAACAAGTCTTCCTTTCAATTGAAACTGTGGGGTTTCGATAACCTTGTGTACAGTCCTGCTGGATATTACCAAGTGTTTTAAGCTGAGTCTTGATCACATTATAGGTTTTTTATGATTTGATTGTTTAAACCTTTCGGAAAGTGTCGTGGGTTAAAGTTAACTTA
>NW_010125347.1:0-7457 GCF_000699245.1 Pterocles gutturalis
TGAGGCACAAGCAGGCGGCTCTGCTCCGCCACCGAGCCCTCCCCGCCCCTTTTCCCGCTCCGGATCCCTTTTCCCAGGGAAACGCAGCGAGAGCAGTACCGGCTGCGCGTGCCTGCCCTGCCACCCCCAGGAGCTTCCGAGCCACGGGGCCATTTCTGCCACATTTGGGCAACGGGTCCCGACAGACTCAGCCTCACAGCCCTGATGTGGGTCTCGCACCCCGTCACCAGCCTGCTGCTCCACCCAGAAGTGCAAATCCCATCAGGAGGACTGCCCCTCTTTCGGCCCTGCTCAGCCCTCCTGCAAATCTGTGCCAGGCATGGTCCCCAAGCTGTCATTTCCCTATTAGAGGTTTCATGAAAATAAAGAGAGGGATGATTCCTTTCCACTGAAGGAAAAATTGCACTGGTGTGGAAGAGTTGTGTTATAGCTGCCCAACCGCGAGGGTGACAGTGACATCTGATCGGCAATCCCAGGACAAAATCCATAGGGAAGCCACGGACCTGCTCGTTCAGCTATTTGTAGGACTTTGCTACACAGACACAGTTATTCTTTTGTGGGGAAAAGATGCCCAATTCACACCTAGGAGAGGATTTTAACTTCTCCCACACAAAGTTATAATTAATACCCTGCTATCGAGTGATTATTTTAATCTTTTTTTAGTCTCATGTTGATTTATCCTTTCTTTCAAAGAAAGTTTAGAAGTTGTGGGAAAGGCTTTATGTTTGCTTGCTTTAACTCTGCATGTAATAACTGAGGTTGTCTCCACTGTCACCTGGGGACCTCATGGGAACCCTCAAAGGAAAACTTAATCAGCAACTTACCCCTTCCAGCTACGGACAGTGAAACTGTCTCCCACTCTGACAGACAATAATTTCCTGGTGTCAGGAACACAAAATGGAGTTTCAATCCCATATGCTCCAATAAAGTCCACACTGTGGGGAAAAAAAGCGGGGTGGATTACAGCTGTTTTCAGAAGGCTGTGAAGTTGACCAGCTGTTGTGGGATGACAACACTCCAACATATCTGCTCTCTTTACCGTGGTCAGATGGCTACTGGGGATGTTCAAGGAAACTTCACTCCCTACCTAATCACTGATGTCTAAAGACTTCCCATGTCTTGTTCTGCCAGCTGAAGGCGAGCTTCTGTTTCCTCCAGGATAGTCACAGCAAAAGTGATAATCCTTTCATTCCTGATGGGCCACAGCCTTGAATATTGCTTTGATGTGACCATTCCTCTCTTCCTGGGGAAACAGCAAGGGGTAGCCTTCTCCGAGGGGAAAATATAGCAGCCTGGCAATCTTGTGGAAAAAACTCCCACCATAAATTGGATGATTTTATCTCACTGCTTTACACCATTTACTTCATTTTGTTAAATTACATACTCCATTCATCAGAGAGGAGTTGTCTTAGTCCTCTCTGATTAATTGGCTCATTTTGGTGAGTATCTGAAAGCTTTGTTTTGGGAACCATCACTATATGTGACTTACAAATATCTAATGGAATTGGATCAAAATGGGATAATGCACTTACTACATGTGTCATGATAAGATGAAAATTGGAACTGCTGTTGCCTTAGCATTTTCTAATGTTTTAATCTTTCCCAATCTTGCATTCAAGAGTGCATTTTCATCCTCTTATAAAAAAAGCTTAAGCTTATGGAAGCATAATTGGCTGTGAAATTCACATGATACAAGGTTTTGTATATTGCTTTTGTTCATAAAGTCTCCCCATTTGATTTATGCTGATTCCAGAACTGTCTTCTAGAAGAGACAGAGTTGTGGTCCCATTTCTCCAGGACCCTGAGACATTTGGTCTGACAGAGAGCAAGTTTGCCAGTTTTCCACTCATATTTGGCTTTCTATATATGCACTCCCTTTGTCTGAAATTCCCTCTGTTCTTCCAAATGGATGAGGCATTCCTCTTTCTGAAGTTGTCCTCTGGTCTCTGACAAACAGAGGATGAAGTCCTGTCCTCAATTTAGGTCAATGGTGAAAGTCTCATGGATTTGAATGAGACACAGATCCCATGCAAACCATTTAACATTATCAATATTGAATGAAGCAACTGCTCTACGGACAATTCTGTCTTTAACACCTCCCCCATCACAGAGTCCTAACTCATCTATAGTTCCCATTGATTTACATAATTTTAGGATAATTCAGTATTCCATTTTCTTAAAGTATTTTGAGTTCTCTGTAAATGAGAACTATAAATATGCTATAAAATTTAATCAGTTCTTAAGCTTTTGCATGTGACATGATATTTCACTCCCGATTTGGCTCCGATGCAGGATGTGTACATGCTGGTAACTCAGCTCTCATTTGGTATGCACAAGTGTGCTCTTATTACTGTGGCTCGGTTCAGGAAGACTCAAAATACTGAAGGCACAGGATCCCCTGGTACAATTCAAGCCAAGCAATAACAATATCCACATTCTGTAAATGGATGTAACTTATTTAGATGAGAAATTTCTCCTATTCCCACGGGCCTCCTAAAGATATAATTTTTTGATTCCTAGATACGGGGTGAATATCCTTTTCAGAAAACTGATCTAGCAATCAGGCATATGTACCCAGTCTGCATTCTGAAAAGCAAAGAGCTCACTGGTCCTTTCCTCTCTCTCAGTGTTTCTGTTCTCTCCTTTTATTTGGCTTTCACTATTGTCATTTTTTGCTACTCTATTTTATTTTAGATAGAATTTTTTTTTTCAGAAAACCTGCTGTTTAGTCTTTTTCAACTATTATACTTCAAGACAGTCTCCTCCCTATTTCCCATGGCAGATAGTATTAAATAAATGTGATTTTATCTTTTTTCCAACCAGACTGATGAAATTTGCATTTATTTTTTTTTTACTCCAACAGAACTGTGCCATTACCCTTTTTTTTTTTTTTTTTTTTTTTTTTTTTCCCTAACCAACCATTTTCAAGCTTTAAATCTTATCCAGAAGTTTAACCAAAAAAGCTTTGGGGAATTCTTTTTACATTTGAAACAGATAATTAGTTTTCAAAATCCCCTGATGAATGGAGAATTAATGCAATTATAATATCACTGGATATAAAATTTTAAAGATGAGCAACTGAAAAAATAAAGCATTTTAAGTCAGACTGTTGAAAATGCTCTGATTTACCATTTTCATTGTTAAAACCTACTTAATCCAATATCTAATAAACAATTTGGACAAAGGATCTATTTGTTTAAAAAAATCAACACTCCTGTCCTTTCAATTAAAATGTCAGAGCTCACAACAAACATCTGAGACCTTCAACAAGTCCTCCAGCAAGACAGAAAAAAACCCCAAGCTGGTATTCATGTGATTTCTAAGGTAAAAGCAATTTTCCACTAAGGTAAAAGCAGTTCTCCTCTCCCCTCTCTTCCAGAAACAATCCAAGAACAATCATGCAGGACTACTTTATGTGTCTTTGAAAGTAAAAAAGGAGAAGCCCATTTTTAAAAGCGTTTTGTCAATCATCTTTAAAGAGTAGGTTGAACATTCTCTTCTTATTCTTTGCCATTCATTCTTACATGTATAATTACTTAGTGCCAGGAAGCTCCTGTCTAAGTGGAGTAATAGAAGGTACAGAAGCGTTTTCTGCCTCACTTTCAAAAAGTTGTCCTGTGAAATATGCAAATATCAGTTCAAAGCAGATTTTTATGTAAATGCAAAGAGCTGTCATCGTCACACTCTGGTATACGCTGCCTTCTCAATTAAGACTAATTACAGCTAACAAAAAATAATATATAAAAAAATTTAGACAGAAAAGACATAGACACATAAAGAACACCAGCAAAACCAGAATAATGCCTTACCAGGCACCACAGGTCTCCCAGTCCTGAATGTAAGTACTTTGGTCTACTTGAAATCCAGCCTGGGACACATCCAGGAGTGCACACTGAACCTGAGCATTTGTAAAGGTGGTCCCTTACTTGGAGCAAACCTTGTTCCCTTTAACAAACCTATTTCTTGGTACTTACAAGGTAAGACTGAGAAAACAGATACTCCTAATCCTCCTTCTTAATGTTTTCATTGATGTAGACACTTTGATGATGCCCACTCCACTGTAAAGTAAATAACGTTGGTCACTCTTCACACGACAGATTTTTCTGCACCTAGTGGGTCTTGCTGCTCTTCTCTGAAATCACACTAATTTGAACTGGTTTTGCAATGGACAGACTGGGACCCTGCAGACTAGGTGAGGAGCACTGCGTGTAAAAGTCTCCTCACAGCTTGTATTTGAGTCTATGTACTTGTTTCATATACATCCTAATATATTGGGGTTTTTTTGACCACATATGAGTGAGAGGAGATCTTCACAAAGCCGCTCCCAGCAACGCACAGGTCTCTCAGCTGATGAGCTGGATCCTGAATTGCTCCTCAAAACTGTACCACACTTTTTCCCTTCCAATATGCAGCACTTTGCATTTCATGCGTCACTTTAGAAGTTATCAGCTTTTCCATTCAAAGTTTATTTTGGTCATTTTCTTTTTTAAATCCCCAAAAGAAGAAAAAAAACATTCAATTTCATCTGTGAGTACAGATGACTCTGGTTTCCTTCCAGTCTTACATCACAAAATTCCACTTATTTGTGCTTTATAAAATGGAAGTTAGAACAATCAGGCACTGGTTATGCAAATGGGTTAGAGTAGTTTTCTTTTAAACTAATTTAGATAAAAATTTTTGGTCCTGACAGGCCAAATTGTACAAGAGCTAGGAGGAGGGAAGAACTATGTGCCTTGTCTGTTAGAAACAGGACCCTCATATTGCGACTTGGCTGTGATGATGATGGTGACAGCCAAGGCTACTAGCAGAGAAGCAGATAATACAGAAGGGAAAAAATATTCACATCTTTGGTGAAAGAAGCTTAATTTTCATACATGCAGAATTGCACGACCATTCATTTAAGCAAATCATTTTGCTCACATGTAAATTTTCTTGTAGCTCAGGAGTTTTTAATTCTCAGGCCCTTTCTGCCATCTGTAACTCAATCTCTATTTTTTAAAGAAATTGCAGACATCTGTTTAAATACCCATCTCTTCCGTCACATGGAATTTTGGATTCAAAAATCTAAGCTCGAAAATAATACCGAAGTTGGATTACATTTCCAAGCAACCATGGACTGGCATTTTAAATGCTGCCTTTTTAATTAGCCCGTGCCGCTATACTGCCTGCGTCCGGCTCTATGGTGCATGAACAATGTCTGGTATGGGCGCGGGTCAGCAAGCCGGGTGAGGGGGTTGTGCCACCACAGGGGCTGGGGCATAGGGAAGAGGGGAGGTGGAGAAGACCACCCCCAGGCTCATTGCAGCTGGCTCTCCTGCAGCAGGAAGGGGGTCTGGCCCCCAAGGGGGCTGTGGGGCCGAGGGTCCATCGCCGAGCCTGAGGTTCTGCTGTGGTCCCGTGTCATGTGTAAAACTAATCCTGACCCTGAGATCAGAGACAGCTCAAGCGGCATAAGCAAAACTGGATTTTGCTGCCCCACACCTGACTTTCTGCAGTGGTGGGTACAATTTCAGAGTGTAATCAGGGGCATGTGGGGACTGGGGACAAGTTTGGCAGAAGGAAAGGGAGGGCAGAGCAGTGGGAGACAGGGGAGGGGAGAAGAAGGTGATCTGGGATGTTCCGAGGGGCTGTAGTGAGAAATGTGGTTTTTCATTTTTGCAGCTTGTCCTCCTGCAAGATACCCTGCCTCCCCCTCCCTTGCTCTTCTCCCAGGGTCCTGGACACGCCAGCAGGCAGGTCTTCATCCCCCAGCTCCTTCCCTGAATTATCGCTCTGGCTGCATCCCCACCCTCACTCTCCCAAAACACCACTGTTCCCATATAAAATAGGACAGAGGAAGAGAGGCTGGGGACAGACCTTTCAGAGCAGTTTAGTTCTCCAGAACTGCTTGCCTTGGCTGTTTGTGGGAATTCATACTTCAGACTGGTACAAAATACCTTATTCTTTAGAACTTACTCATCGGTGGACTTTGCCCCTTAATCAGCTCCTTGCTTGCCTTACTGGAAAAGTAAGACCTCTCCATGGGTAGAAGGAGGTCTGATTCATTCACATGCACAGCCAATGGCCTGATAAAGGCTGCTGTGGTTCCTTGTGGGCAGAGGTATTAGGATCCCTTGCCTGGATTAATTTCTCAAAGGACTGAGAAGTACAGACAGACTGCCAGGTGGGAATGAAGCCACATGGCATTTCAAGCCTATTTACAGAAATTGAAGGTTGAGTTATAGTGATAAGCACCCCAAGGTCAAAGACCTTAACTTACACCAGTCCTTATGTTTAGGTCCTGCTAAGCTACAATAATTAATCAATAATACAAGTGATGCCAGAAGGCCAGCAATCTTGCAGAATTTGTTCTCTTTTTACTACACTAATAAAATCTGAGAAAGTAAAAAAATAGTTATTTGACAAAAGAATGAGAATACAGCTCCCCCAAACAAAGATGCCAGGAAAACTAGCTCAAGGGGAGCATCTGCATTCCTAATTCCACCTAACATAACTTTGTTCTGCTACAGTACTTGGATGACAAGTACACATACATAAACGCTACCAACCAGTTAAACAAACACAATCAGACTTTTTCAGCTCCATATTTTGCCTCTCAGAAAGTATTCACTGTCAACACTCTTAAATCCAATCTTGCGTAATTCTAGCTAACAGAGGTTATAAAAGTGCTCATATCTAATGGTAAACACAGATTTCACTTTTCTGGGGAAATTCATAGTCCTTGGTGGGTGTATAAAGTCTATATTTTTTGAAAAATCAGAGCAAAATTTTTACTCCCTCGCAACTATTTAAAAAAACATTTTAAGGACATGTTTGCAGCTCAGGCACTTGGAGGAGCACTCTCTAGATCCAGAGTGCTTACCCATCACACCTGGGTTTTGAAGAAGTACCGGAAGGATGGCAGGCAGCAGCAGCCATGCATTAATATCATACGAAGTTTTTCAGCCATAGTTCAGTTAGGGCTTTGGAGCCAGAGGAGGAATCACAGCGCACCACCATGGGAGATGACACCAAACACGCAGTCAAAGGATTCAGTTTAACTCCATGGGACTTGGTGGAAGGTGGAGCAGAACACTTACAACTTCCAGAAAATCTCTGAGCTAGGTTTTTTTTCCTTTAATCTTTAGCCAGTAGAGGAATGTCAATATACACACATCAAAACCTTTTCTACATACTTGAGAAAACGGAGTCAACACTGTAAGGTATGGATGACAGATATCCTCTCTTTTTCATTTACTGTTCATTTACAGAAGAGCACATGATTTACGTTGTGAATATACCAACATTTTTCTAAGTTTAATTTGATCATGTTCCCGCAGGAATAGGCTAATCTATATCCATACTGCCTTTAATAATATTTATTACTGTTCTTCTGCTCCTCAGTGGCTGATTGAATATTCTCTCTATGTCCATCTGGTGAGTACGCTTTTCCCAAAATAGTCCATGACCACTCTTTC
>NW_010125347.1:7488-15873 GCF_000699245.1 Pterocles gutturalis
GAGATGTACTATTATTATATTTGCATGGAAGAAGTTAAGCGATCCTGCAAAAATGTTTTTCAGTGATATCACTTGTCCAACTTGTAAAGTGATTTACAGTTTGAAATGTGACATCAAAAGTGGCACTTGACAGAAGGTCTAAGCAGGAAATATTTTGCAGTCTCTTAGAAATCCAGCCAGAGTCACTCTTTTTCAGATCCTTTGTTTGTTTGCCCAGAAGAATTAACATTTGGTCAAAGATAATAACCTGCAGCTATTGTTACTCAGTATTCAACCTTCTTCCAATATTTAAAGCTGAATTATTGATGGTTTTAAGAACATGGCTTCTGAGATAGAATTTCACACCATTAACAGCATTGGAAAAGAGCAAGAGACAGCACTGAAAGCGTAACAAAGCGTGTTTTGAATGCATAGGACATGCAAAGCTACAAATGCCAGCCAACCAACACCACACGCTTAAAGCCTCATTCAACGAACTGGAATTTCCTCGTGCACAATAACGCCTGTTGTGACAAGTAACCAAACCCTCGAGGAAACAGCATTTAAAAGGCATTTTTCTCTCTAGCTAAAGGAATTCTTACTAGGTAGACACCTTCAACAAGGTAGTGCTTTGCATTTTCATTTGTTTTTTATGTGCAGGTATCTCAAAACAATAATATCCACATGGAAGCCAACACGGGCCCCTGCGACGCCAACAGGAAAAACCCTTCTTTTGACTTCACTGGGATCATGATTCGTTCATAATTGATTAATCCTCATTCCATTCCTGTGAGGCAAGTGAGGGATATATAGAGATCACTTCACACACCACTGCAGCATGGTTGTTCTGGAAAATATCAGCTGTTCCAAAACAGAGAGGCGCCCAGCACACAGTCTGGTACAGGATGCAATGGCCAACACTAACTCCATCTGGAACAATACAGGAAATGCTGATAGCCAGAGTGGCATCACTGAAAATAGATTTTGGCCAGCACACAGGGATTAAGAGACTTACTTTTCAAAAGGTGTGCTGGGACCTTTAGTAACCATAAATAGTCAGGACTTTGTATTTGTGCCTCACTGGAAAGATGGCAGCACTCACTGCACAGTGTTTCCTCACCCCGTGCTGACACATTGCTTCATTACTGGATCATCTGCAGCTTTCAACAGGAGCGACGTGACTTCCGAGTCAAACGGAGAGCCACAGCAAAGCCCTGACCTCACTGACGGCAAAATCACAACAGTACTTGGAACCAGTGGAACAAGGACTTCTCTCCCTGGAAATAGTCTGTGAGATCTGGCAGCAACATTTCCCATCAGATAGCAACTGCGAGATCTTTGATATCTTATGTAACTGCCATCCTTAAACAAAACGCCTATCTAGTTCATAATTTTTTCCCCTGATTTAATTAGAATCTTGCTTAGTTTTGCAGGTTGGCGAAGCCTTATCTTGCAATGTGCTGCAGATGCTCCTGCTTGGAGATTAAAGTTTGCTTTTTAATTAAAGTTTTTACTTGGGAAGTTTGTGATACCCCCACAGCAGCATTTAAGACCAAGAAAATAACTGTGTATTATTCTTAAAACAAGCAGCCATAGCATAATGTGAAACAATCACAGTCAACATACCATCAAAAATTACTGTGTGGTTTTCATTTTTGTGTGAGATTTTCTGAGCTTGTTTTTAATGAGCCTCAGTCAGAGGCTCCATCAGAACTTTGCACTTTCCGAGATAACATCTCTATTTTTTTAAGTTTAGTCTGTTGAGTAGTCAGCATGTTCTTCTGCACTGGTTCCCAACCAACATTAGAAAGGGCGTTTGGCTGAGCACTAGCACACTGAGCAGCTGGTTGCCACCACAGCACAGCTTCTGCAGGCAGCGCAGGGATGGGAAAGAAACGGCCACAACTTAAAAGTGGGGAAGAGAGAGACCTGAAATTGGGAGGGTAAGCAGGGCCATGGGAAGAGCACCACCATGGAAAGGCTCCAGGAAAGGAAAATGCTGCAGGAGTCTGGAGCAAAGATGGAGAAAGAATTACAGCAGTGCTGGGGCAGGCAAGGACGCTGTGCCTTGACATCCGAGGCAGAGGTCTTGGGGAGGGCACGAGGGGACGCAGAGGGGTGGCAGCCACAGTATAATCTCCTGAAAGATTAGGAACCCTTGTCTGCTGGAAAGAATGATCTCTAGTCCTAATTTAGCAACAGGAGGGAGAGTTATTACTGCTAGGAGTAGTGGTGACCTAGACCCCCAGACAAGGACTAGCCCCAGCACAGCACAAACATAAAATGAAAAGACAGTCGCTGCCCCAAGAGTTTCCAGACTTTGTGTAGGGCGAGGGACAACGCAGGGATGCACACAGGAGTGCATGACAGTAGTGAGGCCATGTCAGAACGAGGAGCAGACTGCTCAGTCCAGCTTTGCAAAATCCTGCAGGCTTCTCTGCAACTCAGCTTATTAATTTATCCCTTATTTCACTTTAGCACAGTGTGGTCTCAATGCAGATTGGTATCTCTGGAAAATTCTGGTTTACAATTTTTTTAAAAAACTACTTAAGATTAAGAGGACACTCCAAACTTGAAGTAGGACAAAGTTGGCCTATACTTCAGTGCTTGCTGTCTCTAATGGCCTGTAAGAGGAACTGCAGAGAACATTCAAGAACTCTCCTTACATGCAAAGAGAAGAGAAAGAAGGGAGACAAATTCCTGTGCTAACAAACAGCTTCTTGGTAAAGCCATCCAGGGAGAGCCACGTTTAGTATCTAATGGAGGGAGCATCCCTTAGACCAGTTCTGCTGACCTGAGCCTTGAGAGGGGACAAACCACAGAAATCCTGTTGTATTTATTTCACTGCCTTTAGCAGAACCTGAACGTGTGCTTACACACCTGCAGTGGCTTTGGCGCACAGAAGCGGGAGGACAGGCGTGAGCGGGGCCCCGCTGCACAGGGATCTGCAGGGCTGGGGCGAGGGCGGACTTCAGACCCGGGCCTCAGAGCGGCCGTGGGAGTCCCACATGGGGAGCCCCGGGGCAACGCTCCAGAGCACGGGGAACATCACTGTCCAGAGAAGGGAGACTCCGGGAGTAAAATGGGAGACCTAGGTGTCCTCTGTAGAGGTTGAACAGTTGACTCTGTGTCTGGGGCAACTGATTGGCGTGCAACGTGCAAACTGCATAAACTATCCAACCCAGGAGAAACGCTCAGTGCTTGCTAAAAATGCATAACCATTTCCTTCTGCTAGATCCTAGGTTTTGCAAGGATCGGAGTTTCTGATTTAAACATAACAGAAATTGTTACCAGATGTGCATGTCAGGGCTTTGAACGCACGGACAGGCCCTAACTGCCATGACCAGCCGCCTGGGGCCTCCCGCACAGCCCTGCCTGGGGCACAGGGGCTCATGGAAACTCGGCCCTGGGCCCTAGGCTGTACCAGGCTCCAGATCCAGCTGTGCTGCAGCTGTGCTGTGCCTGGACACAGACCCTGGTGATCTGGGCAGTGACCCACAGACCGAATTTCTGACTTGCCTTGGACTTGTCTCGTCCCCATGAACTTATCTGCCCCTCTGGGCTCTCAGCTACCGTCCCCGGCCAGCCCTACTCGGGGCTGTGGGATGGGCCCCCCATCCCACCAGCCATGCTGTCGGCTCCCTGTCCCTCCCTGCTCCCTGACAGCAAAGAGGAAATTCTCTAAATCCCCCTTCTAAGCTCAGCTTGGTGCTACTAATTCGTATCTAGCTCACAAGTTGGTATTCCCATACTGCAGCAGATTTGAATGTATTAAACTGGATACAAACACAAGAAATGGGCCCAAACTAAAATTAAACATCCGACTACAAAAGAAAATGGAGTATGAATAAACTCTAGTCCTAGAAAATTCTGCAAGTGTCTCCTTTATATTTTGCAACTACCTTTCAGTAAGCAATCCATGGCAGTACTGATTCATACATCCCCACTTGCAGGACCACTTGACATCTAAAAAGCGGCTGAGTTGCAGCTTAGACAGCCTGGTGATTATGATGAGTTTGATATCTTAACGTTTGGCTACTCCATTTTCTGACTTTCAAGCAGTTCCACAGAAGTATGCTTTAAGTGTCTGAATATTCCTCCCACATTTTTTTTCTTTTCTTTTTTTTTTTTTTCTTTTTCCATTTGTACAGTACCTACGTCTGGGAAAGAACATAACCTGTGCACCAGATGTGCTATGTAAAAACTTCTGCCTGCCCTTCAGCCACAGCATGTGTGCCTCCGCGGGGTCTAACCCACGTCCACCCCAAATGAGGAACATATGGAGCACTATGAATGGCAGAAACAAGACTTTGCTTTGAACTACATTCCTCCTATCAAAGGGCCCTCTGTCTTGCCTTCTTCTTCTCCGTTCCTCTGGGTAATCATGAGGTCAGAACTGAACATTTGGAAAAGCCTCCTGGGGACAAATTCATTTCTAGTGTAACTCTGCTGAAGTTAATGGTGTTGCACCATAGATTAAAATGGCACCATAATATTAAAAAAACAGAGGCAGCATACTACTCTGTAATTACTGTCTAAGAGAGCAAAAATAATAAAAATGATTCATTCTTATAGACCCCAAAGGGCACAGCTGGCTTAGTCAGTTTAAAAGGTGAAAATAAAAGAAGGCAGCTAGAATGTAGTGATTTTTAATTTGTATATATGTATATAGATACGTATAAATGACAGTCAGATAACACTACCTCTGCACTAATTTCAGGAACAATACGCTAGAAATACAATTTAATGTAACTGTGAGTTTTAAAAGACGATAACAGAAATAGCTCTTAGGAAAATTAAAGGCCTTCTTTCATACTGGCATAAATTAGGAATAAATTCCTTCTAATCAAGTGTTACACTGTTGTAAGCTTAATGCAAAGGATTTGGGCCCCACAGCACCAAAACGGTTATTCTGTAACACAATCAAGCACCAGGAATTGCATTTTCCCCTTTTTTAAAAAGGACAATGTTATTTTTTAGGCAGTTAACATTTAAAGGTCATTGTTACGGGAAGGAAACATTTTTTGTATTAAGTTTAGTGAAGTTACTAGAAACGGCACAGTCTGTTCCTTTATGGACTTCACTTAACAATACCATATGGAGGTGCGTGAAAGACACTCTGAAGCTCGGTGATATTGTACAATATAACGGCAAAGGCAAGGCAGAGATCTGCAAAATAACTGCATGGTCTTCAGAGGCATTTGTCAGCAACAGCTGTTATATCTCCGTCTTTCTTTTTATTTAAGTGAGTTTCATCTAGGCAATAATCCTTTCCAGCCAAAGGAATAATACCCCGTGATGAGAACTGATCTTTTGAGCACAGGAGGTCCTAGAGAAAGAGCATAACTCCAAATGTCTCTGCAGATTGGCTAAAGAGTACCTCTGCTTACTTATCTCTCAGTGCAATGAATGATTTAGCAAATACTTTGCAGTCGTTAGTTACTCAGATGTCTCCTAGTGATCTTACAGGCTCTTGTGCCCACAGAAACACAGCTTTCCTTTAGCGTATAGTCAATAACAAGGCTGCCACGCGTGCCCTTTGTACCTGCCCTTAGCCAGAACACAAAGTCTTGCTCTCCCTAACAGTGACAGACATCACCACTTCCTAGAATAAATTATCTGGGGAAATGGGGTTTTGTTGTACAAACAAACCAGGCTTTCACTTACCCTGTGACTGCAACGCTGAAAAAAGAATGAGGGGAGAGGGAAATTGGTTGATAGGAAATCACTGAGCAGATTCAGCAAGCGAAGAAAAAAAAAATCAGAGTTTTGAAGAGAAATAAATTTCACTAAAACATTATCTGATATATTATTTTGTTATTAAAAAACCCCAGCAGGATCCATAACAATCTATGGAGGTTTCTCTGCTTATTTGTTTATAGATGAATATTCCCTTGATCAGGCAGGCCCCAATTACAAGGGATGTTAGCTTCTGAGTTGATTTCTCAAGGTAGATATTAACATTGAAGTAAAAGGATCCCTCCTGATTAAAGATACAGAAATGCACACAAAATGTAGTTCTCCTTTTCTTCTGCTACTGAGATATATGCTGACTTTTCATTAAAAATGCCACAGCTGTCAACCTCTATTGAGATAAAGCAATTAACCTCATCATAAGGAAATAGAAAATTGTAAAAAATGTAAGTTTTTAAACAAATAAAACTTGAATAATGTTTTCCTTTTGCTTCTTGGTACAGGCTAGCTACCCCGTGCAGCAGACTTGCTTCTTTTCCCAAGAAATGTCCATAATAACAGGGGCTAGATACTAATTTTTAAAGGAAAGTCAAGTACAATGAAAACACGTTGAATCCAGAAGCAGGGGATTTGTGTAAAACATATAATACAAAGTCTTGTAACAGAACAGTCAGAGTTATCAAGACTACATAATCACAAAAAGAACTGTCATTTTCCATTGTTTCAAGACAGACAAGACTTTGCTAGTTTTAGTGTATATTCCTTTGTTCAGTCAGGAAGATCCATTCTACAAAAGCTCCATTAATTTCTGATAGGCTAAAAGGAACAACTCTTAGTTTAAAATTCAGAAGATGAGATTTAAACTAACAGTATGTTATTTAACATAATGAAATCCACAGGAAAAAAGCAAACCTTTGAGGCTTTATCACACTACAGTAGACTTCAGAGATGCCGATTACAAGATTTTGTTTATACAGAAACAACACATTAATTACCCGGAGAGGCTCAAAGTGAGCAGCAAGATTGCAAGAGTGGATTATCAAGTCCTCAGTCTTGACAACACTTGGAGCTAGACATTTTAAGTACTCGGGCACCTACCATGTACGTGTATACTGTGTGAGGCATTTAGTGAGTGCGGAAAGTCCTACTCAGTGACAATATTCAGGTTGGAGTGCCTTTATTCCTTTAAAAATCACCTGTCACTTTGGTTTGAACTTCAGTATAACATCTATGAGAAATCTTAGGAGACTGCCACCTGGATCATGATCTCCTTCTTTATGTTATAACCCATAGCAGGCATAAAGACATGTAATGAAAAACGATCCAAAGGAGAAACATAATATATAAATATATATGATATATATAATTATGTGCCACTCTGATTTAGCCATTCCCTGCAAGTGTTTTTCTATGCGGAATATGTTGATGAAGCACCTTAGTAAAACTGTAATTTGTGAAGTACACTGTTCATAGCATTTACAAGGGGCCCATGCCTTTCACAGAACTCATATATATGCTTAGACTATATATGTGCTTAAATATATAGATGACTTGAGTTTATAATTAAAAGTCTAATACTAAATTTTGTCTTTTAATGAAAAGTGTCACTCATGAAACAGCAGACTAGAACCTCAAGTATCTCCCTTTTATTAAGGATGATCTCATGAATTTTATGCATGAAATCCTCTGTAGACACACCTGAAACTGCAATATCCAGTGGTCAAAATGAAACATGTCTGGGGAAGAAATAAAATCCTCTTTACTTCTGCCCATTTTAAAAGGGCAGTCAGTGTAGAACAGGAATTATATAGAGAAAACTTAAGCTAAAATATATTAATTTTCAGCCTCAATGAAAATTTGTTTGGCTTAGAACTAGCTATCCAGGCTAAGATATTTGCATTGGGCTGTTTGGATTGAGGTCACCATTTCTATTCTGCAAGTGACAATACACTCCTGCCATGGGTCATACAGGAGAGCAGACTGCAATTGTTTCTGTTTATATCAAACAAAGCGCACTCATTCTGGTCTAACATTTTTGGAGAACTGGATGCTGCTATCGCTGTTGCTGGGGCATTTTGTTTCAAGTGATGTATTCGATTATCAGTCTCTTCGCTGTGAACGACAGAGTCTCTAACAGAGCTTGTAAAACCCCATTGCTTTCTGAAAGGCTACTACCAAAAAATCCATTTCTTATACACAGCACGAGAGACCATTTACACGCCATTGGCTTAGGAGTTGGGAACAGTCAGCAACGCAAAGCCGTCGGCGTTGTGGAAACAAGGCCAAGAGGGGAACAGGGGCACCAACGCCATTTCTGCTGCAGGAAGGCCTTGATGCCACCAGTCGTTTAGAGGAGGAGAGAGGCAACACCGCATCCCTGTGCTGCAAACCCTCGGGGCAGCCAGCTGCTAATAACTGCTGCGGCACCTCGTACACCAGCCATAACCCCGGGCCGCAGGCGCAGCTCCCACCTGCGCAAGGCCTGGTGCAGGAGCGGCTCTGGTGCCCGTGTGTAACCTCACGCGGGTTACAGGCGACGGGACCAACCTCCACCCTCAGCACCGGGTGGGAGTGTGAATATGAGGCAGACGCCAGAACAGAATTAATTTTGTTTACGCTGAATTATTTAGCTGCCAAAAAGGCTTCGTGTCATCTTACTTTCCTCAGCAGCCAGCACATCTCTGAGCTTTTTTATGCCTGAAATACCCTGAA
>NW_010125348.1:0-35679 GCF_000699245.1 Pterocles gutturalis
CACAGGCTCTGGTCTGGGGACCGGTGACAGGGAGCTGAGAGACAGGCACCGGGCTGCCTGCAGCCCTGTCAGTGTGAACTTTCTGCTTCGTCTTAGGGCTTGGTATGGGTATTTCCCCTTCCCCCTTTAATTTGGTTAACTTTCTTACATAAAAAGTTATCTTGGGAAGAGGTTAGAGATCGCTGTCATTGCGGTAGCGCTTGTAGAGAGAGCGCTCGCTGCTCTGATAAAAAAAATGCATCAAACCCATACTCCTCAGGCAGGCGTCTGTAGGTACTGTGGGTGCTTCAAAAACACGCTCCGTTTAGAAATCAGGACTAATTTGTACTTCACTAAAGCACTTACGCGCATAACCTAAAATGTTGAAAATTTTACTTAAGCTTTTTATAGTTTTAATCTACCCTAATAGAAGAGAGACAACTTACATGATTATAAGGGATGTTAAGTCGTCCATACTATCTGCATCTCAGTTTTGCTACTTTAATGACAGAACCATTTCACTTGATGAGAAGTTCATTGTTTTTAATGTAGCCTTCAAAAGCTAAAACTCTTCTCTGCTCTTTCCAAGTCAGGCTCTTCTCTACAGGGTGTTCTGCGTTTACATGGCAAGGGCAGATCAGATCCAACTCAGAAGTGGCCTGCTCTTCAGGGGAGCCCTGCCTTGGAGTCATGCTTGTAGTGGACTCTGTTTCCTTCCAGCAGAATTCTTTAAGGATTTTCAGTTGCATGGATTTTTTTTTTCATTATCTGCAAGACTACTGAACAAAGAAAGAAATCGTGGGGAATGTTTTGGGTGTTGTTTTTTTTCTTTGCAAACAATCATAGAGTCTTAAAGATGACTGTTTTGCTTTTGGAGTCTACACTAAAAATGGTTGTTGGAGGCTTCAGGGAGTTCAGCTGCCCGTTGCACACAGGGGCAGGCTGTGCAAAGATAGGCAGATAAAGCAGCTGGCACATGTTCACAGTGTGGAGAACAGGAATGAGGAAGCTAAATGTAAACTTTTCACTGAAACCAAAAGCAGACTCATCATTATGAAACTGGTTGTAAGGTTATTCTTCGGTTTGTTTTTTGTTTTTTTTTTCCTTTTTTCAGACCTTTCCCATGCTTTGAGGCATGGAGTCATTATTCATTTGTAGAATGGCTGGGCTCTGCTGGAGTGTTTGAACTGCAGAGACAATGCAGAAGTGCCTGAGATGACAAGAGATGATGATGCTGGTGCTACCTGCATGTTCAAGTCCTAATGCCCTCTTTCCTGACTTGTTGATGTGCAAGGACTTGGTGGTGGCAGCTTTAGCATTCTTTTTTTTATATCAGCAAGCAGTCTACCTCAAGTTATTCAGCTTATTTCATCCATAGAGAGTAAGGAGCATATGGCAGAAAGTCTAAGGTAAACCAGCATCTGATGGGTTTATCTTTTTCCATGTTTCCAGTCCCAAAGAGTCCCGTAGCAGGTCCAAAGTGGTTACTGTCCCTTTGGAAGCTGTGCATCTGCAGGCCTGTAACCCTAGTGTGATTCCCCGAGCTGAACGCGATTCTTGTCTTTTGACCTGTGTTTGAGGGCAGTGTGCTCCAGAGTTCCCTTTTTGTCTGGACAAAGTAGAAACGGGCACTTCTCCAGCATGAGCCTTCATGACTTGTCTGTGTAGGGACTTTGGCATCACAGCTGACAGTCTTGTTGCTTAAGCATGTTTATCTGTTTTGGTAGTATTTCAACACAGAGTTACTTCCTCAGAGATACCAGGTAGCTAAACACAGTTTTTGTAAAAAGACTCTGGTAGCCCTATGAACAGTAAAAATGGCCTGATCCTTCTTCCTCTCTGGCTGATCAGGTTTAAAACCCATTAGTGGCAAAATACACCCACGTGCAGATGCATATATATAATATGGATCCCTGCACTTGATCTCGGGCACCCAGTCTGTCTGCAGCTGCCCCCGGATGCCCAGGTCTCCCCGGGGCTGGCAGCCACCTGTGTAAGCCCCAGGAGCACACAGCCCGCTCCAGTTGCTGGTATTTAGACCCCGTGTGTGCATGTATGTGCTATGCATATCGCTCTGTAACTGTCCTTCAATGCTCAGTCAAACCAGTAACTAGCCCCAGATGGCCTGGTCTCCCGGTGACCTCATGTGCAGGCACCAGTGGGTCCCTGGCCCTGACCTGTGGCCTCTGCAGTAGCTGCCCCCAGCCCAGCACTTGGCGCAGACCCCCAGGCCTCTCGCCTGTCTGGCCCAGAGTCATGGCCTTTCCAGTACCTTCTCCCAAAAACTTTAGCTACCTGCCAGCTATGCTGGCGTGGTGTCTGTTTGCCGTGGCGCAGGCTGTGTGGAGGTGTGGCCCCTTCTCCTATGCCTGCCACTCGGACCTCTGTGCCCCAGGACACAGATAGAAATGCCATTAAAGAAAGAAGCCAGGACAGAGAGGCGTCCCACAGTGAGACCTCTTTTAGGCAGGGCCCTCACTTGGTCTGTTCGGTGACACCTGAGGCCTCTCCTGCCTGTCCCCCTGGGGGTCCCTCTAACCCTGCACCCAGACCTGGGGCTGAGTGATGGAGCGGGGCCAGGCTGCTTCCCCAGCCCTGTGTTACTGGGGTGCCTCTGCCCACTGGTGCTTCCCTGATGCCTTTTTTTGCAGATTAGCCTTTAATCATGGAACCTAACATCATAGGTAGTTCCCAGGCATGCCTATAGATTTTATAGGATGATACATAAGCCACAGTCATACCAGCTGTAGGAATACTGTTGAGTATGTTTGCAGGTGGGAGAACATCATTATTTCATGGTCTAGGGATTTTTTTTCTAGTTGTCTCAGTGAGGAATTCTGAAAGTATTGGTTTAAGTCTTTATATACTCCTGTGTGTGAGCGTGCACAAAAACCTGCCTTCTTCAAATAAACCTAAGGCTCTGTAAAATTAAAAATTAATTGTAAGTCTTCTGTTAAAATTTCTTTCTTAAGGCTTTAATACAAAAAATGTTAAAGGTGACTCTTGACAGATCAGACTGCCTCTCATTAAGCTTTAGGTGTTATTACATCCATCTGTGCTAGATCCGAGAAGTGGTCAGGTGAACAGGGGATGACTTCTTCAACGCTGACTGAAGAGAAGACCATCAGACACTTACAGGAGTGGCCAGCTCTGGCTCAGGGCTGACCCCCCGGCAGCGGGTGGCCACAGCTCTCGCTGTGTAGCCCTGCAAGGGCCTTGTGCATGCATCATTGCCCTCCTGTAGTGACCTTCTCCACGCTTCTGTCATCATCTCCATCAACTACTAATGGAAGTACCTCTTGGTAAAGTTAGTGTCAAGATGTAGAAGAATCTGGTCTGTTTTCTGCACTTTTCAGTGTGAGGTTGGGTTTGGCATACTCCTAATGAAACTTTGGGTTGTAAACTGAACAAGCCACCTCTCATGGTCATCACGGCTTTCCTCACATAGTAGAAGTGGTAACACTCATCCTCCTTGCAGAAATACCAATGTAAACAAGATCAACAGCCATAAAAAAGCATGTCTTGAGTTCCCTTTGGTTTCCCATGGATAAGTGCTGTCCTCCTGAAGGAAATCTTCGCGTGTCCTTCCAAATGCAGTCATAAATGGAAGAGAGAGAGGAGAAAAACTCACCTAACTAGATTTAAATCACAAGACATGCAGGGTCTAGCTTGGCTGCTCCTCTGAACCAACTTTAAAATAAAAGGGTAGTTGTTGGGTTTTGTTGGGTTGTTTTGTTTTTTTTATATCAAATGCTAAGTTTACATGAAAGGTTTTGCCACAGTAATTTTTCAAAGGATATTATGTTCAAGTTGTCCACAAGAAAAGCATGGTGGAGAGGAGCTTTAGCTTTGAAAGATGGGCTTTTTTTCTGAGAGCTACTTCTTGGTGCAGAGGTGGTTCAAGGCTTACCTGCCGTTGGTTGCACCACAATCGAGTCAGGAGAGTTACAGAAAAAAACTTGCCTAAATGAGGGAGGATTTCCTTCTTAGCTCAACATGCATGGTTCAGATAAATATGTTCTGATTTCCTTCTTTCACTAGGAATTTTCCTCTGGCAAAATTGAATGCTTCAATGGACATTGTTTAAGATCAATGAGAAAAAACATGCCACCCTGTTCAGACTCTAGTTTTGATAAAAGCATGGAAATATTAAGTGAAAATGTCAATCAAAGAAATTTTACAAGGTATTGTATTTCTACATGTCCAATCTCTGTTCAGTTCATAGAATTAAAAGGCAAAGTGAAAGCATGCACAATGAGTCACGTCATGATAAATCTGCGGGGGAATATGATTATGTTAACGTCAGTGCCAGTATCTTAGAACTAGAATCACTCTTCTTAGTGAAAGTCTTCTGCCTGTATAAAAAGCATGCATCTTTTCCCAAGCCCTTTGAGATCTCTCCTCCACTTTCATTACTGAGATCTTATTTGCACTGTTGAGACTTCAAGATTAGCAGCTTAGGAAATTTATATCCTTCTAGACCTGTCTGCATATGATACACAGGAGACTTGGGATCTGAGTCCTCAGTGTGGTCCACAGGGTTTTCTTTTCATGATTTGGAGCACTGGATTATAAACTTGGTCAGGTTCCCTAGTCTTGATGGGGAATAATACAATACAATAATACAATCCTCTTTCTTGATGTAGGCAGTTGGCAAAGCCAAAATCAGACCAAAAAACAGAAGAATACAAAGAAGGTAAGTAGCGGCAACTCCTTAAGATTCCTTTTTAGCCTGCTTTCTGGGAAAGCTTGTGTTTGGTCACTCTGTCTATTTAACTTGGCCCCAAAAACTTCTGCTTTCCTCAACCAAAATCAGCTGAAGTTGTGAGAACAGATATCTCAAACAGATAGTGAATTTCCTGTGAGTTTTCTGAAAAGAGGTAGGTGCAAATAGGACGATATGCTATTCATTCCTTTCAGGCTTGGGGAGAACACAGCGTGGATTCCAGCCTGCTCTTAGGCACTAGAGACTCTGTTCCTTAACTTGAGTTTCTTTCTGAGATGGATTCTTTGGGCTCTGCAGGACACAAATTAATTGAAAATCATTCTTGCAAATAGAAGGGAATATTGCAGCGTTATAATATACATGAGTTAAAAAGTAATGCAGTCATGAGATGCACAAACCTACTCATGTGGGGAAGGTGTCGCTGAAGTTCAGCAATTTACCTTGGAACCGAATTGCCGTGCTGAGTACACAAGCAGGCTTGATGCCACGGGGCCCCTTGCTGGCAGCTGAGAAAATCCGTTATTTCCAGGCAGTGTCCTGCCAGCCATGGGCTGGACGGGGGACAGGACCTGAAACGCACTTTGTGTGTAGTAATTCAAGTTCTAATTGTGCACTACTTTGTCGCTGACCCCTCTTTAACAGTTTCAATGACAGTGAAAGTAACGAACCCATGGCGAAGGATGCTTTGTAGTAAATACTGGGCAGATCTTTTTTTTAAAGCAGGCAAGCATTTAAGTTCTTTGGTATTTGGGTGTTTATCTTGAGACATATCTTTTAGAGCTTTTGTGTCATGATGCTGAAAATGAAAGTGATGCACGTTTAAGCAGCGTACTAGAAATGTGCATCTTAAGAAGAGACTTTCCACATAAACAATTTTTTAAAAAATTTAGATACAATTTTACATGAATGGAGTGAAAACACCTTAGACAGAGGTATTTGTTGTTTTCATTTTTCCAGAAAGAAGTAACTGGAATAAACTTGCCTTGTGTATGGAACAAAAGTAGCATGTTTGTTTTCATCAGATTGGCTTTCCAATCTATTAAAAAGTTGCTCTGCAAGTCATGCTTTTAAGCAGGTAGTTTGAACATAAGTAATTTGAGTGTTGTGGGCATGACAATGACTTCTAATTCAGTATTGAAAGAAAACAATCTACCGATGCTTTAAGATTTTACTAGAGCAAAAGTGAGATAATATAAATAACATATTTTCTGTCTCAAAGTATTTTATGTATTTATGCATTTTAGTTCCCAGAACACTGAAGACCAGAGCAAAAGCTGCAGAACGAGTCCATGAAGAAAATGGGGATTTGGAGGTCCGCCGAAGCTGTAGACTTCGACAAAGTCGTTATACCACTACAAATGATTCTGTTTTGCTTGACAAACTTATAACAAAGTAAGTGGGTTTTACTTCATCTTGCAGAGCTACTAAAATGAGCCTTATTAGCCTGTGGGCTATGGCATAATATTGGCTAGGGACTTTCTTCTTTTGACAACAGAAAAAGGTGTTGTTATTCCTGGCAGCAAGAGCTAAATGTATTCAGTGGTATGTATTCAGATAAATGTATTCCCTACCTGTACAAGACATCCTTGTATTGTTATGCTGGGCTGCAGGTGCCCACCAGGGTCACACGGCTCAGAACTTTCAGTGTTTAAGTAACCCCTGGTTAAAGTCTTTGGTCAGGTAGGGTCACCTCCTCTTCCTCTGCCTGCACTGGTGTGTCCTTTAATTCCTGTTCACCTGTTGATTTAGGTAAGATGTGGGCCTTTGTACTTCGCAGCCAAGCTGTTTAACCTGAGGTTTTTGGAAATAGGTGCTTGTGTCTGTTGAAGACTTGCAGGTCTGAGGGTGTGTGCAGGAGGATGTCTTTGGAAGGAGCTTCATGTGTAAAGAAGTTGGGCACAGATTTGGTTTTTTCCTGTGTTCAGCAAGAGGGACAAAAAAACCTGAAAAAAGTGTATGTTTGCAAATCCTCAAATGCTTGTTCTTAAATCTCTCTCTAAAAACTTAAACGTTTCACCTAATTTTTAAGGAGTGTTTAAAAACTTGGCTAAATGTCAGTGACTTGCTTTGTGCATACTATATAAAGTGTGATAAGGTGTGCTGTTTTAAATGGGTTTTTCTGTACTTGTCTATCTTTGCTCTAACATGTAAACTTTTTGTCTCAGTACTGCAGAAGCAGTCTTGCAAAAAATGGATGTCATGGAGAAGATGCATAGACGGCGAATGATGCAAGGCCTTGGAGTGTTCCACCACGAAGAAGAAGTAGATACTCATTTATTTTACTATTTTTGTATAAGTCGTGTATTTCACATGGGGGAATTATTTTATTGTAATTTTGATTTAGCAGAAATAACTTCTTCCAAAGAATACTGTAGTCTAAAATAACATTTGTTTTTTCTCTCTAATTATAATTTTAACATCTTACTGTTACGGTCATGCTACAGATACACTCAAGGGTGGAAGAAATACCTTTGGAAGACATGAAATAACAGTAATATGCTGAAATACATGTCTTATGCTATGCTTTCTGAGTTGCCTTATGATTTTTGAATGAACGCTGTTTTCACTTCAAATCTTACTAAGGACTTTAGTCCTTATCTGTCTTTATCTATCTTTGCTCTTGTGCCAGCCTTGTCTGTGATCTTAAGTAGTCCTCCGTCCCTAGAGGAACTGATGTTAAATTATATACAGCAATCATATTTCCTCTGTCTTAGTTTTGCTCTGTTGAATTAAGTCCTTCTAATGTCCATTTGAATGACAGGCACTACAATTTTTTAAACATCTTCATATCTTGCTTTCATAGTTTTTTGTTTAGATCTGAATTCTTTTTTTTTTTTTTTTTAATCTGGGTAAGAATTTAACTACCACATGTACTAAACCCTATTTTAGAACAGAAATTCTTGTTACTAATCTTGGGTGCCAGAATGATGTTCCTATTCTCTCCTCCTGTACTTTAATTTAATCTTTTGTGTCTATGGAGTGCCTTGATAACATTACTATATAGGCACCAGATACGCCCGTGTCAGGTTTTCTGCATATTTGTGACTGATCTTTCTTGTTTCTTTGAATTAGGAAAACCTCGGTATGTACTCCCGAGGAAATAAAGAAATTCAAAGAGCTGATGAAGAAATAGCTGATAATCAAGGTGAGGTTGTAGGTTAGTTCTGGTTTAAATTTTCTTTACTATGCTCTAGCCAAAAGCCTTGTTTTAAACAACTGAGACAAGCCTAACTACTGGGTCCTTTTCACCTATTAAAAAGTTTGTATTGTTATTGACGTTACAAGCCATAGCCACAGACTCTAGGGCTGTACTGTAGTGAGCTCGGAAGAGGTATTTAGAGAAAGAGAAAAAAAAAAAAAAGAATTGGTGCTTTTCCATAATGCTTCCAAGATAAAAGGTAACATATGGCTCTGGAAATTCTAAGAAATGGACAGTATATCTCAGAATGGGAAATAGTGATCTCACTACAGCAGGAGCCTGACAGTTTTTACGGTTTTGAGCAGCACAGCGAGACTTTTCAGGAAGTAAGGCAGGCTCCCAGATGTGTGTGGAAAGCTCCCCCTGAGGGTGAAGATCAGTGGGGGAGATAGTGGTGTTCATTTTTGTGTTTAGCAGGCAGTCAGTGGAAGCTGCTGTCCGGGCCTGTAATTAGGAGCTGTCATCCAGTTACTCTGTGGGAAATAACATGAGGAATAAGGTTAAATCGTAAAAGGCTATATTAACTTTGTTTGAAATGAAGGGGAAAAACTTTTGAGGTTTTACAGAGAATGATAGTTATGATTAAGGAAGTCAGTCCAACAATCCTTGTAGGAGCTTTCTGGATGGAACAGAATGGGGCAAGACTACTTTACGACAGAAAAGGAAAAAACTAAAATGTATTTTTATAATGAAAAACGTGCCAGGAAGGAGTGGGGAAAAGCGTGTCAGTGTTGGTGTAAAGAAGATGGGTGGCACAAGGGGAAGAGGAGCAGAAAAGCAGAGCAATTCGTGCCTTTGTGACAGGAGTGTTGGAGTACCAAGGACTGGGGATGGTAGTGATGCCCAAATAATTTTTCAGTTTTCCATGTGGTGTCTATATATCTTGTGTAACTTATCTTGTATTCAGAAAGCAGTGTGACCTTTTGGAGGGAAGAAAAAAACCAGGGTAGTGCTTTACAAAGTATAAAATTTAATTTTAGTGAGCAGTTAGGTGAACAGAGCATGTACATTCCTGACCTGGTGTCCAGCTGTTAACGTGAGAGGTATCATTAAGAACCTGCTAGATAATTAATTGGTTAATAAATAACTAAAAATAATCTGGTTTTTTGCATTCTTACCAAATCTAATGAAAAAATTCCAAGTTACTTTACAGAGGCGGTAGGCATTTGACATTATTTTCTGATTGGGGAAGTTCAAACCTGTGACTTGCCCATTATTGCTCGTGTAATCTGTGGCAGAGCTAGGATTTAGAGCTAGATTACCATGTTTGTAGTTTTACCGCTATGTAGTATAAAAACCAAGTTTCTCAAAATAGCAAGAAATGACTTTTTGAAGGAGTTGTTTTCATAGGAGCTGCACATTAGCTGAACAAGATGACACAATTGTTGTTACTAAGACTGAGAAGTCGTGCAGCAATTTCAGCGAGGACAGAACAATATATGTCTTCTCCTTTGTGTTTTGTAATTTCTGGAATGTGTCTTGCATAAAGCAATCTTAAGATTTTCCAGGTTTTCCCGTCTTTTGTGTCATTAACATGAAGGTAATAGTAAAATCTATAGGCATCTGTGGAGTGCATTTTGAATATAACGTAATTTGGAACAGTACTTAAACACTTTAATGTTATATCGATTGTACTGTAGTTTCATCAGAAGAAAGTGAAGAGAAGGAAGATGATGATGGGCCAGGCACTCGAAAGCGCTACTACTTTCGACAGAGGAAAACTGTTGAGCGCTATCAAGCTCCATTGGAAAGTAGGTTATACGCACAGTTTCTCATACAAACTAATGTCTTGCATATAATTGAGATTTTTTTGAATCAAAATATGTGCACGCACTCAACTTGTGTTTACATTTCTTACCTTCATTCTGCAAGTAAATTTTATTCAATGCATGTATCCTGTGCACATTCTATTTCTTTGCCATTTGGCACACTTCTCGTTGTTTTGCACTAAAAGAATAACCTATGTATCCTTGAAAGACTATTTATTAAACAGACTTGATAATCTTACTCTTGTGGTTTTCAGTTCTCCTTAAAAAGCAGGGGTGTGTTGTTTCACTTCTGCTGAAGTTTTTACCAATTAAATTTTACCAATTAAAAAAAAAAAAAAAATCCCTCTTCCAATCACCTGCAACTTTCCCTGAGATTAAAGATGGGTGAAACACACCCCATTTTCTGCCTCTTTCACTATCCTGCTTTCTCTTAAACTTGTTTATAACATTATTCTAAATTCTTTGCTTTCAACAGAACCAAAGCAACGTAAGATGTACTTTTCGGGCCGCTCTACCTGTTAGACAGAGATACTCATTTAGAAGTGCTCAGTCACAAGGCCCTTGCTGCAAAAGAACTAACAGGTTGGTGTATAGTTCTTCTTTATCAACAGTGCTGTCAGTCACATTATGGAATAATGCTTTTGAGGGTTTTTGGATTGGTGCTAATTACAGATTAATAGTATGATTATTGCTGTGGTAGTCTGAGGGTATAAAGAAAACAAATACTGTGGGGAGGAAACTATACTTTTCATTAGCCATTAGATTTTTCTTTTTTTAATGCAGTATTTGTGGTCACTGATAAAGTGAAGATGGAGATCATGGCTGAGATTGTGTAACTGAAGTTCCTTTGTTCTGGAATTGAAGTCAATCTCTCTCTGAAAATCGTGGAGGATAGAATCTTGAAGGATAGAAATAGTTTTCTTAAAACTGAAGATAATCTAGTTAGAGGGAGAGCCTGTATGGAAGTTTTAGTGTATTATTATTTTTTTTAAAACGCTCCATAGAAATAATTTTCTTAAAACTGAAGATTAGTTAGAGGGAGAGCCTGTATGGAAGTTTTAGTGTATTATTATTTTTTTTAAAACGCTCCAATACTGATTCTGGTTTCTCTTTGGAATTAGTTAATGTTTCTGTATGAAACTATCCTGAAACAAGAAAAATGCTAAAAGAAATGATAAATGATAAATTGCAATAGTAATGACAAAGGGATTTTGGAACCTGTTAGCAGCTAGAGCATGGAGAATGCCATCTCTTGCTAGATAAAAACACTTTGTTTATCATCCTTGAAAGCAGAGAGTTATGGCAGGACGGGTTTTGGAAGTCAAAGTTTTAAAGGTTAACGAGGTTGACGTTTGACAGAGGGGATGCATCATGCGAAATGAAACTCCATCTGTGTGTGTGTGTGTCAGAGGGAGATTGGACAAAATGAGTAATTTGTTTCTGAAATTTTTTTGCAAAATAGTTAAACATTTTACCTTCCTAAGAAAAATTAAATGTTGCTGTCACAAGGAAAATCATGTAATATACTTTGAAATCAGATTCATGAGGAGTAAATTATCTGGAAACTTAATAAACTCAAGTTCTGAGATAGAATTCACTTAAATTTTTATATTATTTAGTGTGTACTTTAATGTTTTTACTTGTTTGTTTAAATGCTTGCAGACAGAGACATGCAGTCCACAGCACTGATTCCTCTTCCTCAGCTTCCTCAGCATCCTCATCTGATGATGAAGAGCATTTTGAGAAGCATAGGAAGCACAGCTGTAACAGAGAATTAAGGTGGTTGATGTAATTGGAGAATAGGGGAGGGAGGAATCTACTTTAGAGGACTTTGCATTTGCTTAACTGCGAAGTGTTATCCTCATCATCTTGCACAGTTTCTAAATTGTGGCAATATTTAGTCATATCTGTTGGTACTGACAACTGTAACTGGACTCTCTATAAGATTCTCTAAGATTGGATTTTTAGAGTTAATTTTCAATAAGCAATTTGATTTCTAGGTGGGAATGGGGGAGGAATACTTTGATGTAATTTTTTAATGTAAAATTCTACTGCTCCAGTGCTTTACAGGATTTTATTCAGAAAGAAAACCACTGTTAACAGAAGATATAAATAGAGGAAGTGATGGAGGTTTTGTTACTTAACAAATGCTCTAGAGAAACTATTTGTATAACAATCTAACAAGTTTTCAGCCAGATGTTTTTCAGACATGTGTCTTCTGGCACACACATCCCAAAGTCTTTGGGAAGGACCAGCAGTGGTGGGCTGCCTTTACAGGGTTAATCCACACTGAAATAAGTATCCCCTTGGGCTGTAACTTTTTGAATGTAGAGACAAAAAATCTTTGAAAGATGTCAGTGTGTTTTGGGGAGTTCTTCCATCACACAGATCAGGGTCAGTTCACAGTCTCCACGTATGGAATAACTTGTTCTAAGCTTGTATTTAATATATGTGCTATGTTGACTGGCATGGATATTCAAAAGTGCTAAGAGCTGTTAAAATAATGAACTCAGTTTAATGTCTGGAGTGACTATTTTCCTTCATGTACTCAAGGAGATAAATGTAAAACAATATGAAGGAATATTTAACTATTAGGAAGTTTGTGCTCATTTTTAAGGTCTTCTGCATTCCCTTGTCATCATTATAAAAGCAAAAATCTAGCTGCACGTTATAGTTAGAAAGCACATTTTCTCTTTCTCCTTAATTCAAATCAGGTGTTTTCCACTAAACTTTCGCAAAGATGAGTTAAAGGGAATTCACAAGGATCGAATGAAAATTGGAGCAAGTCTGGCTGATGTTGATCCAATGCAAATAGATCGTTCAGTAAGTATTTCTAGTTCACTGTGTCAGTGAGGTGTGTTTCCAGTGTTTATGAAAGCTTTCAATAGCATGCTCTCTACAGCTAGCTTGGTTTACAGTTTTCTCTCAAGCGATGTGAAAATTACCCCATAAGTTTTCTTTGTGCTGATGTATAATTTCTGATGGACCCTTATCATGGTTGCAGCTGTCTTTAACATATACAATATGTTCTGTTGACTTTATCTTTAGGTACGATTTGATGCTGTAGGTGGTCTTTCTGACCACATTTCAGCTTTAAAAGAGATGGTTGTTTTTCCATTGCTTTACCCAGAAGTCTTTGAGAGATTCAAAATTCAACCTCCAAGGTAACAGACGTTGTTTAAAACGATAAATTCTAATTCAGCTATTTTCAGGAGAATATTCAACTGAGGTAGCAATATGTTTCCATGCTTCAAAATTTTCAGCAGTGTTGATGGGGCTTTTTAGCAGTAGTAAAAAAGTAATTTCTTAAAAATGGATAGAATCCAGCATATATGTAGGCTCAAAGATTTACTGTGTGGTGAGAATATACTTTAAAAGTGTCTTGCCTCTAAAAGCTGGGGTTGGGGTGTTTTTGTTTTGAGTTCTATGTACAAGTCAGCTTGATTAGTTTAGAAGCAGGAAGGAATCACCTGCTGGTAGTCAGCCATAGTTTGTTGTTTGGAAATCTGGTTGTCTTTCCCTCTGCCTTTCTTTTCAAGTGCTCAAGTATTGATTTTACAATTGCTAAGACTTGCAGCTAGAACCTTTGCAATGTTTGTTGTGCTTGGGCTGAAATAAGAATCTGTCCACTTCTTACACAGATAAATTGTGCGTTATTAAATGAAATTATTAGAGATTTGTTAGCTTGACATATTCTTGGTCAGCAAAACTCATTCATGGTATATTAAAATATGACTTCAAATTCTTTCTTTTGAGTAATTTCAAAAGTATTGCAAATAATGAAAAGAAAATATTTCAGTGTTTTGCTTCTTTATTCATTGAAATTCTTTTTGAAACAGCAGTGTATTGGCTTTTCTAGTTGATGGCTGCATTTATCAGGAAATGTACAATATCCTTCCAGCTTTAGACTTCCTCCTCGTTTATCATCAGCAATAGATGGTCTGGGAGACCAAATCCAGTAACTTAAAGCTTTTTAAGGGGGAATGAAATGCTTTACTATCAAAACTTAACCTTTTGAGAAAACAAGAACAAAGATTCAGTGTATCATTGAAGAATGAACTGGTGTTTCATAAGTTAGCCCAGTCTCAGATTCTGCACTGAAGTTGGTTCTCGTTTGGCTCCACTGTGCTTTAACCACCCCTGTTAGTTTGTCAGCAGTTTTGGAATTGTCCTTCTGGGACAGTATGGTCTTTCCTCAAGGTTTTGTACATCTGGGTTATCCTCTTTATTCACATTTCGTTTCCTGCCTTGTTGAATTGTGTAGGAACACAAAACTTCCACCTGTTTTGGCTTGTCTCACACTTCAGCTGTTTGGTTAGGAGAGGAGAGCTGTGTGTTTTAGGGATGGGGGTTGTAATAAGTACTTTTCCATGATGTTTTTTTCTTACATGAAGCTTTTTTTTTTTCTTTTTTCTTAATTGCAGAGGCTGTCTATTCTATGGTCCACCAGGGACTGGAAAGACCCTGGTTGCTCGTGCACTTGCTAATGAATGTAGCCAAGGTGACAGGAGAGTCGCCTTTTTTATGAGAAAAGGTGCCGACTGCCTGAGTAAATGGGTGGGGGAATCAGAACGACAGCTTCGTTTATTATTTGATCAGGTAAGGTTGAAATGTACCATGTGTTCTGTCAGAGTTGTAAGTTTAGTTTTTTGTGGTCAATATTTTTAAGAAGAACTCACTCCTTTTCATGGTTTGTACACTTCCTTCCACTGAAATGGGTTTGTCGGTGTTTCCTTCTGTGGTGTTTTTTTTAGGGGCTTGAAATCTTGAGATGTATTGGGAAAGATTAATAAAACAAACAAGAAAACCTCGCAAAGCAACCCTCCTGCCTTCCCCCCTCCCCCCCAAAAAAAGGAAAAAAAAAAAAAGAGGGAAAAAAAAAAGAAAAAAGAAAAAAAAAGAAAAAAATTAAAAACCAGCCACAAAAAAGGTTGTAAGAGATGGTGGCTTTAGATCAGAGGGAAACAGATGCAGGCTGAAAGCATGGTCATCTACATTCATACGGGAAGCTTGCTTCCAGAACCTGTAATTGAGTTAAGTCCTGTCTCTGTTCTCGGTGGTTGCCAAATAGCTGTAAAACTACTGGTATGATTTGTTTCCTGTCACCTGGTCGCAGTGGGTTGACACAGGCTGCTGTCTTCTGTTGCTCATGCCACTTACTCCATTAGCCCAATTAGTAGACCCCTGATGCCAGTCTGAAAAATCTAGTTCCAGTGACTTTCCAACCATAACATTTGTCTTGATTTTCTCTTTAAAATAGTGCTGGTTTATTTATGTCAATATTCCTGTGTTTTAATTCTAGGCCTACCAGATGCGACCTTCAATTATTTTCTTTGATGAGATAGATGGTCTTGCTCCTGTGAGGTCCAGTAAACAAGACCAAGTTCATAGGTAGTACATTTTTTCTGTCTTTGTAGACGCTCCTTGATCTTTGTGAAAAGAAGACCACAACCTATTTAACTTGATGTGACACAGTCATTTATCCTGAAAACTAGTGATTCGGTGCTAAATTTCAGATGATTCTTAAACAGTAACTGAAAACAATTTACTAAGCTTGATATCAGCACAAAGTCTGTGTTACCTATTTTTTGATGTCTCATTATGAGTCTTTCACTGATCAGCATCTCATCAGTAAAAGCTTGTCCTTTTTGAGTGATCATTGGAGAAAGTAATGTAGAACGTCACAAAATTTACTAAACCAGTGAATGAAAATTATATTTTTCTGTTAGCTCTATTGTATCAACACTTCTGGCCCTTATGGATGGCTTAGACAGCAGAGGAGAGATTGTGGTAATTGGAGCCACCAACAGACTGGATTCTATAGATCCTGCTTTACGAAGACCTGGGCGCTTTGATCGAGAGTTCCTCTTCAGCTTGCCAAATAAAGAGGTCAGCACTTAACCTCAACCTTAACGCTCACGGGGCAAAGTCCATCTTTCTAACAAAACCACATAACAGTGCAGGTATCACAGAGCGGTTAAAGTCATAATTAGTATTGTACAACTTGGACAAAAGAGGGCTATCTGGAGAGACTATGTTGCACTGTGGAGGGCAGATCTGGTACTGAATATATATTATTAAGACAATTTCAGCAAGTAGTTAGTTCTGTAAAAAGTTCTGGTTTCACTGTGGCCAGCCAAGAAGATAGGATGCTGCTAGTCTCTGAAATGTTTAAGAATGAATGTCTGGATTAGCTATAAATTACTGCAGTCTCATCTTGAAAATGAAAGAAATGGTATGCACACAATAATTACTTCTTGCTAACAAAAGCTTTTGTCAAGGCTGGAATGAATTACAATTTTTCCTTCCCAAAGCAGTTCATGTTTGCTTACTTATTTAATCCACTCAGGCTCTCGGGTCTTGGTTTATGACAGGATAGTGGATGTACCTGTGTTGGATTGTTCCCAGGCTGGGTATCCTGGGAGATACCTGCGAAGTATTTTGGGATCTGACATTCTTACTTGTTGTTATTAACAGGGAGTTGGACAAAGATGTGAAGTACACTGCAGAGGTGCAGGGCTTGGGAAGCTTCTAGTTCCATGGCAATAACTAAGCAATGAAAAAATATAGCAACCCAAAGAATACTGGAGGGGAAGACACCTTGCAAAACTGGAACCCTGTTTTTGTGGTTTTTCTCTGGCTATCACTGATATTTCTTTTTCTTTGATTAGCACTTTTCGGAAAAAGGATAAAATGCTTATTGGATTGAAGGCTAGGAAAAGTGCACTAAACAGCATGTTTAACACAAGCATTTGTCTCCAGTTTTTACCTGCTTTCAGGAACAGGAGAGGAAATGCCATGAAACAGCTATGGTACACGATTCCCTACTGTGGAAGAATTCTAGAAATCTGCCATAATTTGTGTACTAGGAATTACTTAAATGAAAGTCTTGCTATGATCAGAGATGAAGATAGGCAGCATCTGAGATTTTTCTGGATTAGTGACAGTAGTTTGAGTCATAATTATTTTTCTTTGTAGTAATTGTAGCAATTTGAAATGTAGTGCTAGGACTGTTTTCCTTGAACTAACTGACAGAAAAGCAAATCTGATGAACTAATGAGACTGTCACCGTGAAACTTTGCTAAATTTGAGGGCGTTTTCTTTGAAAAATCTCTGTTAGCAGATAAGTTTTTTACTATGATATTTTCCTCAGGATCATTAAGTCTCATCCTTGTGGAAACTCACTTTTTATGGAAGCTATAAATGCCTTTTATTTCACTGCAGGCCCCCAGAAAGAGTTTAATAAGTTGAGAATTACTACATTTCCTGCTTGAAAAAGAAGAGAGCATATTAACTGAACTTTAACCTACTTAAAAGTTTAGCAGATAAGAAAAGTATTTGTATTAATGTGAGGCCACTGGGGTGTTGTGGAGAGAACTTGGGACAAATGCAAATGCCACCATTTTGTTTCCAGGCTAGAAAAGAGATTTTCAAGATTCACACGCGAGACTGGACCCCTAAGCCACTGGACACGTTTCTTGAAGAGCTAGCTGAAAAATGTGCTGGTAAGTTTGGAAACAAAGCAAGCTAGTGCATGTGACTGAGTCCTCTGGAATCTGAGCTCGTACCAGGCAGTACCCAGCTCCTGTGCCTTGCTGCAGAGCAAGGCAGTGAGGCAGCTGGCATGCCTTGGGAACAAACAAAGTTAGATCCTTCTTTTCTTTTAACTTTCATCTCCCAGAACAGTGGATGGGTTTGGGTCATCTTCCTCAGAAGCAAAGTTCTGATTAGGAGGTCTGCAGTGCAGTAACTCTTTGAATTCTCTCTTAACCTGTTGATTCTTGGCTGCATACAAAGCCTTTAATTGTTGCACTTTGGAAACCTCGGCCTTGACTTCTGTGTTGCCTGAGACTGACATTACATTTGATTCTTGTGGTTTTTTTTATTAGGATACTGTGGTGCTGACATTAAATCCTTATGTGCTGAAGCTGCCCTCTGTGCTTTGCGCCGCCGCTATCCTCAGATATACCAAAGTAGTGAGAAACTGCAGTTAGATGTCTCTTCTATTAAAATAACAGCAAAGGATTTTGTCATGGCTATGCAGAAGACTGTTCCAGCTTCACAGAGGGCTGTGGCTTCACCTGGGAGAGCACTGACCCCTGTTTTAAAACCACTGTTTGAAAACACACTGTCAAGAATTTTACAAGCCTTGCAGATAGTATTTCCCCACGCAGAGCTTGCACTAAAGAAGAACCAACAGCAAGGTATAACAAGAACATCTACTTCTTTAAAATTCTGCCAAAGAAAACACTTCTGATTTCTGCAATCAACGTACACAAACTTCTCAGCCATAGTAACAGTAGAATTTTGTAATATGTATGTGCACGCCTTTATTTCAGGAATATCGTGCATAGTTTTTGTTCTGGATCCTAAACTGAAGTGATGGATGGGAGCTGTGAATGACTTGCAACGCACAGTAGAGAACTATGCGTTCTCTAATAGAGCACCCTGTTTCTGACAGGAGCTAACATATTTAGCATTTGTAGAGATGGATTTAAGGTTTAATGTATGAAGCACCTCTTTCAAAATAAATATTTAAATGGGGAGAGAGGCATTTTTACATGAATGCTTCTACTTCCTCTCTGATCAGTGTCAGAACCGCAATACGAATATCAGTGGTTTAAGCTAAATATTGTTTCAGCTATCCTGATTTTTAACCATAGTCTCTTAATTTAAATGTTTGTGGATCACACTGTACACTTGCAGGTGAGATCAGAATGTTTTAGTAGTGGATACTTCGGTGCTTCGCTTGCATAGCATATGTGACAGCCATCACATCCACTTAATTCCCCAACCTCCTGTGGGGGAACCTGCTCCAGAAAGAAGTGGCCTTGTTGGGTTTTTCAGGTGTCTAGGAACAGAAGTTGTTCCTAATCACCTTTATTCTAAGGAAAAAACCTCCAAGTCTTCACCAACAGAGAGATATACCTTCTGCAAATCATGGGACGTAGGCCAGCTTTGTAGAGACTTGGGCAATCTCCTTCAGAAAATAGCTTTCAGCATGGGCCCTCAAATGAAGAAATACAAGATAAGGGGTTTCCAGCTTTAGAATTTAGAAGCTGTATTAATGGAAGAGCAAGAGACACTACTCAGGAAAGTTAACAAACCTCTCTCGTCTTTCAGACAGTTTAAATCCTATTTTAAGAAATGATGCAATGGACAGTGATGAGGAATCACCATCAATCTTTGGAGATAAGCCAATGGATAAAATGCCTGGTAGCCAAAAGGAAAAATTCCTCAATTTTAGCAGGTAAATGCTTGTCCCCTTAGTGTTTACATTTTTAAGGTGGCTGGGTACGTATACACTTTTGGTGTGAAGGGTGGTAGATGAAGGAGTAAAATCTGTGTATGATCAGTAATTGCAAGAAGGAAGTGTGAAAATCCAGCCGGGTACTGACATTCTAATGGAATACACTGCTATAACCTATCCAACTGAATGGCCCAGCCCTCTTTTCCTAAGTCGAAGGGATCCCCAGACTATTAGAACATGTTGATTTAATCCATCGTACTGCTTGAAAGACTCAAGACCAAAGAAATGTGCTGTCTGTCCTTTCAACGAAAAAATCTGTATGGATTTGTGCAGCCATCTTTTGGCCTTCTACCTTCCAGGATTGTTTAGCCAGTAGTGAATTATGTAGCAGCAATAAAATTGAGAAATACTTTGTTAAAACACCGTGAGAAAAATTTAAACAATGTCTGCATTTTGTACCTTTAACCTACTAAGTTTATGTTAATCTTTTGACATTTTAATGTGGAAGTCATATAAGCCAGCAGTTGTAAAAATAGATTGTTGTCGTCCCTGTTGGGTCAGTTCTTTTTCTCAGTTTCTATTGCTGTGCTGTCCAAAAAGTCTTCTGACCTGCTGAGTTTGGTTAGTTCTCCAGGATCTTTGGCTTCAGCTAGCAAAGGTACAACAGTATTGTGGTAGAAAAAGCAAATGCTCTTCACCAATGTCTTTCATGCTAGTAAAGCAAGATTACTAGGAAATTAATATGCAATTCATTCTAATTGTTTCATCTTTGACTGCATAAAATAAATAGAAATCTTACATGTATTTAGTGTACTGTGTAATTTAACAATCTCACTGTGTACTTCTTCAGATGCAGCTAACATCTTTCAGTGTCCACGTTAATTTTTTTCTAGAAGTGGTGTTCTGCTCCTTCCTTCCCCCTATCTCCAGTAACTATGGCCAAATTTCAGCCAAACTTGACAGATGCAGAGATCTCACAGTTACTTAAACTCAAGCCCTACTGAAAATTGGTGTGTATGGGTGGTGAAGAGATCCAGATTGCTGTGTGCTGAGAAGGAGAGTTGTTATTCTCCCCCATATCAGGTTACTGACCAGCTGTCATGTGTATTTACCTGGACAGTCCCCCTGTGTGATTTAAGAGCTGTTACTTAACCCAGCTAAACAAATAGCAGACATCCTGGGGATTGGCAGGATTTCTTAGGGGTGGTATGGTACAAGTTTGTAAGAAAATGGGCTTTGATAGTGTTGCTGATCACAGACCAGCTTTGCTGGAATATGGAGAGTATTTACAAAAAAAAAAAAAGTATATGGGGGAAAAAACCTAAAACTTCTAACATCTGTGTGCCTATTCAGCATTTCATTTTTACACTGCTTTTCTTATTGTTCTAGAAATGTGTATTACCAGCCAACATCTTGCAGGCCACGGTTCTTACTAGTTGGAGAGCCAGGATGTGGGCAAACTTCTCATTTGGCACCTGCAGTAATACATGCCCTGGAAGAGTTTCCAGTTTATATGCTAGACCTATCTGTTCTGTTTGTTAGCACCACAACACCAGAAGAAGCATGTGCACAGGTATCTTTTTTTCTCTTTAATCTCATAGGATTCACGAACTGTACATAAACTAGTAAAGTAAGCAAAATTCACGGTTAATGGAGACAGCCTAGTTTGAATGTGCTGTTATGTTGACTTCTGTCTGAAAATCCACTTTTCTAGATAAAATGATACTGAATAAGGATGTTGTACATGGCCCTGTTTTCCATTCCAAATTAAAGTGAGGATGTTGCTAGCAGTTTGGGAAGCTGGGAGGTGGTGCTCTGGATGGCAAGAAATCCTGCCCCATGTTGGTGGGATCCAGGAAGTTGTTTTCATTGCTTCTGCAGACTGTGCTCTCTGGAGATGGCTCTCAAGGTTTTGGGGAAAAGAAGTGTTTCTTTTTTTACATACACATATACAGCATGTACTGCTGCTATATATGCAGTAAAAGCATTATAATTCACAGAACACTTACATTTGTACACTGGTGTGTTTTTCTTAACTAGGAAAATTAAATATAACCAGATTTAGTTCTGGTTTTCTTTTTACTTTTAGACAGGAAATCCATTTTGTTGTTTGGCATTGCTGTATTAAAATATTTTTACCTTAGTAGCAGCATTTGAGAGCTGTACAAGTAAGGACAGCCACATTACCTGACTGGATACTCATTTGTCACCTAAGAGGAACAATTCCTTTTTTGTTATGTGATGGTTGCGTCTGTGGTCATCTAACTACCAAGTCTAGTCACTGCCTGGATATAGCATGGGTGCTTCCCATCTTGCCAAGGGAACTCCCTGACTACTGATAATCTGACAGGGTGCGTGGAGACATTTGTCGTGTGAAAGGACTACTGCGAATTCCCTCATGCAGTAGATGCATGTCCTCTGCTGTGATTGAGGTACCCCCTGGAGGCAGTGGCTTGTGGTCTTTGGAAGCATGTCATCTGCTCTGACGGATCCCTTGGTAATGAGAGGCTGTGAGGGATGCAGCTCTTCAGGCAGGCTGAAGACTGGCCACCTCTTATAAAATGTACTTGAAATAATGAATTGTAACCAGACTTCTTTTCACAGAGGTCGTTGGTTGTTCAGACTGTGCTCCAGACTGACTCGGGTGTGTGTCCACTCTGAATTGAAAATGGTGTAGTCACAGTCGTGTAGTGATCTAGCCAGAATAATACATCTTGCTGAAGGGTCAGCTTTGTTTTTTCAGGCGCACCACAACACCAGCTGATTTGTGAGGCTTTTTGGGAATTAATGACACCTAAGCAATTTCAAAATCAGGCAGAAATTCAGGTCTATTTCTGTCTGCATAGCAATGTCTATATTTGAGTCCAAGTGAAAATTTTACCTTATTGTTACAGAGTTGTTCTTTTGTTGGTTTGTTCTGATGTTTTGGCTTCACATACTCCTATTTCATAAGACAGTTTGACCGACGTGTAGTTATTTATTAGCTTATTCTACATGGTTTAGTTTTCTTATCCAAGCTTTAATTTTACCAGTTGATGCGAGAAGCTCAAAGAACAGCACCAAGTATAATTTATATCCCACATATCCATTTGTGGTGGGAGGCTGCTGGAGCTACACTGAAAGCGACTTTTACAACACTACTGCAGAACATTGCAGCGTTTGCTCCAGTTTTATTGCTTGCGACATCTGATGTGCGTCACAAACATCTCCCAAAAGAGGTATTTCTCTCGATACTTTTTTTTAATTTTTTATTCAATTTCTTGTTAATTTATAAATCCTTTAAGCATTGGAGTACTATGCACTCTTAAGCAAATTCTTACTGTTATTATTCAGGCACCAGACCCAGGTCTCTTAAAATTTGCTTAGACAAAACAATGCTGAAAGCAGTTGTCTGAAGTGTTTTCTAAGTGAAGAGATTGACTTTGACCCAACTTTTTCCTCATTCTCATAACTCATGCTTATTAGACAGATGTATTGCATTTAATTCAGTCAGTAATTCCAGGGACTCGGAAGATGGCTAGATACAGAATCATAGAATCATAGAATGGTTTGGGTTGGAAAGGACCTTAAAGATCATCGAGTTCCCCCCTGCCATGGGCAGGGACACCTCCCACTAGCCCAGGTTGCCCAAAGCCTCATCCAGCCTGGCCTTGAACCCCTCCAGGGATGGGGCATCCACAGCTTCTCTGGGCAACCTGGGCCACTGCCTCACCACCCTCACAGTGAAAAATTTCTTCCTAATGTCTAGTCTAAATCCACCCTCCTTTAGTTTATAACTGTTAACCCTTGTCCTCTCACTACACTCCCTGATCAAGAGTGCCTCCCCATCTCTCCTGTAGCCCCCTTCAGATACTGGAAGGCTGCTATTAAGTCTCCTCAGAGCCTTCTTTTCTCCAGGCTGAACAACTCCAATTCTTTCAGTATGTACTTAGTCAAGAATGTACAGTGCTTGAAATGTAAATGGGAAAAGAGTTTTACTGCAAAGTGAAAGATATTTTTTACTGAAAAGGTATGGTGCTCACACTGTTAATGATGGAATGTAATTTCAAAATTAAAATATTTAATAAAAATACAATTTCTTTATTCATATAGATGAAAGCTTTACAAATTAGAAAGTTCCAACTTCTGTTTAAGTAACTTGGAAGTCGATTTTTAGTTGTATTCATTAACAAAACTCAGTAAGAGTACATGCTTAGCTTTCTAGACATCTGAGAGTGTGCATTAAAGGAGGGTGTTCAAAATCTGAATATGCTGCTCTGATTATTTTGTCTCAGTTAATTTGAGGGTGCGGGGAGGTGCTACCTAGGTGTGTTTATCATCAAATACTTTTGAAAGGCCTTATCTTTCTACAGAAAATTTTATATTGTTAATAAATTCCTTCTAACGTAAGTATTTAAATTCCTTCCATAGCTTTTGGTAGTAGAGGTTGAAAAATGGAATAAAACTTGGAAGTATGCAACTTTAGACACTTCATTTAAACTAATTTAAAAAAAAAAAATCCCAAACAACCAAAACCTTACCAAAAAGCCCACACTTGTCCCCTGAACCCTGCGTGTTCCCTCTATAGCAGCCATAAAGACTCAAACTAAAGGACAGGAAGGCAGGTAAATACAAAATCAGCAGTTTTGGAAGTGGTGAATGTCACCACTTAGTCAGTGTATCATATGGTTCCTTCAGTGAGCTTTAACTCTAGAGGTGTTCCTTAGAGAAGATCTTTTAATTTGCCGTGCTAGCCTATTAAAATCTAGCCTTTTGAGGCCAAGAAGATAACTTTTCACAGTTTGTCTTATCCAGATGATCACTCAGTTTAATTTAGAAAGGTACTCCTCTTTTTGGAACAGAATATTAATTTGTGGGGCCTTATATCTGAAATATCTTTTCTGTCATGGTTTAGGTACAAGAATTGTTTATTAATGATGAGGAAGTTTTCAAAGTCCGGTTGCCTGGTAGGGACGAAAGAGGAGCATTTTTTGAAGACATATTTATAAATCAAGCTGCTAAACCTCCTGCATCAAAAAACAGAGGTGAGAATATTCTCCATATAAAACTTTTCTAACTGTAAATTAATAGCTGTACAGTATTTGCTTTGGTGGTAATTCTCTATCAATAATTTTTCATATGCTTGTATTAGTGTACTGTAAATTGACTAAAAGTTTCTGATTAATTTAAGCTCGGCAGACATTGGAAGTACTGCCTGTAGCACCGCCACCTAAGCCTCGACAGCTGACAGAGGAAGAAATAAGACAGCTGGAGGAACGGGAGGAGGATACGTTGCGTGAACTTAGGATTTTCTTAAGGGATGTGACTCACAGACTTGTTATTGACAGACGTTTCAGAGCTTTTACAAAGCCTGTTGACCCAGAGGAGGTAAATCAGTGTTGATCTGTAATACCATTTTACCTGTGTGTATTCATAATGTCTCTGTGTGTGTATTTCTCAATCTTTGTGTGCTCTTTATAGGAAGGTTTATCCTTGTATTTAGGACAGTGCTGTTCTGACTGTTCAAGAAGCATGAAGTGAATTTTGCTTTTACTTGTGCCGACTCCTGGAGGCTCTTGAATGTCTGATATTTGAGTATTCACTGAAAGCCCTGGGTTCCTTCTAAAACATCTTTAGAATTTCAGAATATTTCAGATGGAAGGGACCTACAATAATCATCTAATCCAGCTGCCAGTTAGACCAAATGCCAACACACTTTCCTCATGAAAAGGCTCTGATATGTAGGCATGTTAGAGCACTGAACAGCAGAGAAATCTCTTTCTTCAGAATTACAAACCGTATCTGTAGAACTGCGTTAATAGAGCCTAAAGCTCTTTAATCGACTGTCAATAGTTTATGTGAGAACAAGAAGAGAAGCACCTGTTTTAAAAATAATTTTAAAATGCTATTCTCTATTTCATCTGGGCCTCTTCAGTAGAAGATCAACCATAAGGGCTGTGCGGTTTCTTCTTCCTCCCATACACTTCTTATGTTTTTTTCTCATTTAATTTATTGAATAAGTCTAAGCCAGGGGCATATACTTCAAAGTCAGCTTTGGTTTTAATGTAGCTTTGTGTTTCAGCAAAGTTCCATTCCCCTAAGCTTTCACTGACTTGTCTTTCCCTTTACTGCTAGTTTCCGAGATGTGAATAATCTAAACAAACATGGATGTCCTCATCTAAACTAGTCATTAGGTTCCATTTGTGGTCTGAGTCAAGAAATCGGCACCTCTGGGTCCAGTTATCTCATTCTAAAGTAGATGCCTAGGACAGATCCTTCAAAGGTGCAACTGCTGCAGCCTTTTTCTTGCTGCCAACAACAAAGAGAATCTCGTATGACTTTACCGAGAAGCAGTTCTTTTCTGTGGTTTTCTGAAGCAAAGTTAAATTAATCCCACTCAGGGTATCTATTCCCCTCTCTGCTCCACACAGGCTCCTGACCTCCCTGCTTCTTTCTCTCTCTTCTGGTCTGTCTCTTCAAAGCCAGTTGAAATAGCCCTTCTATTTTCAAGACACTTAACTGGTTAATTTCTACACCTTTGGATGTGTCATCAATATTTGGGGTTTTGAAGAAGTCCTTTATTTGACTTTATTAAAATAATTACTTTTGGTAGCTACTGTGTTAAATCTCTGAGCACATCTCTGTCATTTATAGGTACCCGATTATGACGCAGTTATTAAACAGCCCATGGACCTTTCGGCAATTCTCTCTAAGATTGACTTGCACCAGTACCTAACTGCAGGAGATTTTCTGAAAGACATTGATCTAATTTGTAGCAATGCTTTAGAGTACAACCCAGATAAAGATCCTGGAGGTGAGGATGTGTGTTTATCCCTAATTTGGAAAAATTTTAAATGTATAAATTGATAACTGTCATCTATGGATAGTAGACTTGGGATTAGATCACTTTATACATCCACAGAGAGCATTTCTTGCCAGGTTGTAAATGTTGTAGCAGTAAAGTACTTGGGCCTGAAATAGTGATAGAGGTGCTGATCAGTAACTAGTGCTTTTGCTTTAGTACTTCACTTTTATGTTGTTATGCTGAAAATACTCACTGAAATAACCTTTCAGAACCTACCTATGAAAAGAGCAAAATCTTTTGAAGTAATCTAAATAAAGGATTGATAGAAGGTAGTTCTGACTGTCAAATTTCAGATCGTCTCATTAGGCACAGAGCTTGTTCTTTGAGAGATACTGCATACGCTATGGTGAGGGAGGAACTGGATGAAGATTTTGAACAACGTTGTGAAGAAATTCAAGAATCTCGTAAAAAACGAGGTATGTTTTTTCACGCTATGGATGTTAGGATTTGTCTCAGTATTTGTAACCAACAGTACAAGACACAGTTCTCTGCTCTCTCTTCTTCATTACAAGGTTGTAGCTCTTCAAAGTACGCTCCATCTTACTACCATGTAATGCCACAGCAGAACTCTGTTAGTGGGTTTAAGAAAACAGACCCAAAGTGTAATGAAAAAATCAAGATGCCAGCAGCACCTGTAGATTCCAGTACTCCTCGCTCTAACGGCAAGTTGTATTTTATTCAAACTTTCTCGGAGAAGGTGTAAAGTCACTGATACCTTCTCTGTTCTTGTGACATAACAGGTTTCTGTGATGCCTGGTTCCTCATGCTGGGGCTTTTTTTTTTTTCATTTGCTTCAAAATGTGAGATAAATCCTGAGGTCATTCATTCATTGTGGTTATGAAGTTCAAGTACAGTAGTTGGAAGGTTGACATTGTAAGACACCAGCCTTGAGGCCAACTGACATTTAATGGCTCCTAAATTGCAACCTCTTGAAGTGAAAAATGTTGTACGTGGCAGTTTCTGAATACTCAACTAGTTTTCAGTTACAAGAAACAGTATTTTTGTAATGCTCTGGATGACTTTTTCTGATCTCTCTTTGTAGGTATGTCAAAAAGAAAACGCAAGAAGGACAAAGGGGCTTCAGGTATTGCAATAAAGAGGAGGAATTTTCAGTTCAATAAAGAGAATAAAGTTCCAGAAGACGAAAATGAAGTAGGGAGTGATGAAGAGTCTCCAGAAAAACACTTTTCTAACACAAATCACACTGAAGTTGAGTCCCCACAGGATTCTTCTGTGGAAGAAAATGAAAACGTACTTCAAGAACGACAGAAAAATGGGAATGCAAATAAATCTGGGACAGAACATGAAAGAGAGAGATTTCTCCTTGTGGCTAAATCTGTTTCTGAAAAGAAGCATGTCGTGCTTCCTGAACATTCACGCATAAGAAAGGAGAGTGAAGTGCTGGATTGCCAAACAGCAGAAAGTTCTAGAGATGGAGATCCAAATGGTAAGTGAAAGGTCCAACAGGTCATTTAGCTCCTTTTTCTTCCTGAGGAGGATTACACTATTTAGTAGGTTTTAGCCTTCTTTAATTCCATTTTGTTATTTCTCTTGTATCTCTGAAAATTAGCACACAGTGTTTCCTGCATAATGATGCTGCCCCCTTAGCCAAATTAATGTTGTTCTGCAGCTGCTGGTTTTCTGATTCTGAAGTTTGTTTTTCAGATAATACCTAATTGAAACACAGTTGTTGAGTTTCTTTCCTTGTATTAGTATCTTCTCAGTAATGAGCAGCATAAGTTAAAAAGCTGTACTTCAAGCAGCATGGACCCAGAGTGACATGTGGAATAGAAGACTTATGTCCTAATGTTTGCAATGGAAGATGTGTTTCCTAACCTGAATTACTTTGGAGTTTTACCATGTAGTGCTGTAATGGCAACATGACTAGGTTTTTTTTTTTTTTTCCTGTTTTACCCTAACTTTTTCTCTAGTGCTTTTTTGTGTCTGAGTTTCTAATTTTTGTGGATCAGTGACTTTTGCCAGAACAAAGGGAAAAGTCAAGCATTTCTCAGTGAAAAAATGGTAACAGTTCTGCCTCTGCCATTGCAGAGAGAGACTGTATTCCAGGTAGAAGATACTTCACTGATATTATATTCCAGATAAACAGAAATCCTGTCTTAAGCAATTTGTGTCATTCCAGATTCGTGGGTACCGCGTGTGACTCATGCGGGACATTCTCGAGTAGAAGAAGAACAGATGATAGGTGTTGAGAAAGAAATGGAAGTTCTCACACAGCCAGTGATTGTGGATTACTGTGAGCTCAAAGTAAGTCTAATTTCAATTTTGTTAATACTGAAGTAGGACATTTTCTTGCTACTTGTACAGCTGTAAATTAAGTCAGTTGTTAACCAATGCCAATTAAAACAATTTCTGGGAAGGATATATAGCTTGTGAAATAATTCAGCCTGTAATGGATGATGACTATTGTGTTTCTACACCTGCTGTTCTTCCTTTGTTGAACTAACTTTTATGAGACTAGGTTCTCATCCTAATTATTAATTTAAAGGTTCTTACTGAATTTTAAAATAGCCCACTGACAGCCAGCTAGCACTGTTGGTTATTCATGTCTTAACAGTTTTAATGAGGGATTTGGGGCTTTTGGTTTGGTTTTTGCATGTTTTCATTTCTTAGGAACCTGAAAAGGACCTTTATTTCTAGCAGTGATGACTTTAAACTTGAAGTTAGCAGGTTGACGTAAAGCTCATCGTGGCTAAAATACAAGTAGCAACTTCTCACAGAATCATAGAATGGTTTGGGTTGGAAGGGACCTTAGAGATCATCGAGTTCCAACCCCCCTGCCATGGGCAGGGACACCTCCCACTAGACCAGGTTGCTCAAAGCCTCATCCAGCCTGGCCCTGAACACCTTCTGAAATAGAAAAACAAGAGTAGAACAGACAACAATAGAACAAGTAGAACAAGGACCTGATCTTCAGGAGATATTGCACTGAGGAAAACTAGGAAAACTGTTAGGCTGGAGTCCTGGAGGTTGGCCAAAGCAGAGGAGGGCTGCTGTTTCCCTACCATAATGAGAAAGGCAGTGTTATATGTGTGTTTCCCTGTGTGGCGAGAATGGGACCAGATAGGAAACCCCTTTGGTGAAGGGGCTTGTCAACACAATTTCTGTGACATTTTTAAGCTGTGACCTAATTTGTAGACGTGAAACTAACTCTTTAAAGCTAGCTTCCTAAGGAAGCAGATTTCAGGGGGTTTTGTTGTTCATGTCTGCCTGTGTGTACGTGGAGGTGTCACATAGATTTTTTTTTTTTTTTTTTTTTTTTGGTAGAGTCAGGGTGCTGACAGCATGTGCTCCGAAGTTATTTCCCACTGCTGAAATGGTACAACAGACTCCTTGTATAGGTTTCAGCTATGAGGAGAGCTACAGTCATGAACCATGTCTTTTAGGGAACTTGTTTCATTAACATGGGTGTCATTGGAACTAGCTGCTTGTACGAGAGAGCCTCTTTGGAACTGGCCTGCAATGAACAAGCTAGGTGAACCTGCCACATGTAACTGCTTTGTTTTGTTTGGGGTATTTTTGTTTGTGTGTTTGCTTGGTAATAGGCCCAGAATTTCATGAACATATAGAAGAGAAGCATGCAGTCATCTATGTGGTAGCAATTAGAAATAGTTTCACATGAGATATTGATCGTACACATCTGTCACATCCTACTTGTCCTGTTTGCAGCAGCAGAAAGCATGCTGCGTGGTTTCGGTGTGCCTTATCTGCATCTTGTATAGAATGAAGTTGAGGGGAATATTCAAATTCTGTGCTAGCTGAACTGAGGGGGGCAGAGTTTGATGACAGGCTGTTGTGAGGCAGTGATACTTTCATTTGGTGTGCTCTCTTAAGCTACATCTTCAGGGTCTCACAGAATGCACAGACACTGAACAGCCACAGCAGCAGAGGAAGGTGCTGCCACTAGTTTGTCACATCTTTGTTAACAGAAACGACTGTGTGAGAGATTGGTAATTTGCTACAAACAGAGTCACTCTGCTGGTTTATCCACTCTTCAGTTTAAAGATAGGAGCTACCAGATCTAACTTTGCTTGCTATCTGCTTCAGAAAGGAAAGCTGAGCAGTGTGTTCTGCCAGCAGAGTTGTAGGCATGGTACACATTCAGCTCCTGGGTGAAGGTGAGCACCTATGGATGCTTCTGTTTTTAGCTGGCACAGCTGTGTCTAGTAAGATCTGTAGCTGGCTTCCAAAGATCCATTTCATGGTGCTCTGCACTGAAGCAACAGTTTCTCTAATAAAATGCAACAGTGGCTTTGCTGTGGCAGCAACTCTACGGTAAAGTGGATTTTAGCATTCCCTGCTGTTCTGGAAGCAGCTGATTTGCAATTATGATCATGGATGAGATAGATTGATTAGTAATAAAATATTGTCTGAAAGTTGAGCCTCTGTTTTCTCTGAAATATGAAAAAATAACTAATTTTCTGCAGTTTAAATATCTTGTGAGATATTTAATCTGTTTTCTGAAGTGTCACTCATATTTTATTTAACAGTATAAGAAAGTAGGATGTCACTTGTATTGTTATTGTTTAGTTTCTGAAAACATAAAGAGACAGTTCAAAGGATCTTGCACTATTTTAAACTTGTTTCCATTTGTTTTTTCTTCAGCACCTGTTGGATTCTGTAACTGTGCAAACTAAGAACTTAAATATATTTCAATTGGAAAAACTATACGCTGCTCTTTGTCAGTGCATTTACCGACACCGGGAAGATTATGACAAAACCCAGTTAGTGAAGGTATTTTTTTTTCCTTTTTATAGCACTTTCTATCACTGTTCTGCATCTCTGGGTTAATGCATATGTGTCTGTGCACTCTCGGCATTACAGTTATTTAGCATTACTCTTTACTGTTTAGTTCCCTGTGTTACAAGACTTTCATTTCAGTCTGGAAGATGTTTGACCATATTGCAAAACCATTGTTGTACTTGGCATAATTGTTGGCAGAAAAAAAAAGCAGGAAAGGGCTAGAACTGGAAGAGAATGGGTACACCCACAGAGCCCTCTCAAAGCACTTAACCTCAGTCTGTCAGTAGTCCTTCTCCAGAAGCTTTTTTGGGGGGTGAGGGTCTATGAAAGAGGGGTGCTTTTCTTGGTCTGTTGCTTCTTCTTCTCGCCTTACAGGCAGTCAGACATGGTAATACTTCATAGAGTAGTTATTCCATTCCTGAAAAGAAATGAAGTATGAAATATAATGAGAGTTTGAGACTTTTCTCTAGTCTCACCATAATCTCTTTTTACCTAGCGTGGCCTGAGCATCTTTCATTTGACATATGGGGAGATTTCTGCCTATGACGGATTAATGCTAACGAGTCAAATGTTCTGATCTCTTCCTCTAAGAGAGGATTCCTGAGTTGTCACAACTCAGCAGAAATCTTCCAGAGGAGCCTGTGCTCCCAGTCAGGCATTCCCAGTATTAAGTCGATTTAGATAGATTGGATATTAAATCTTCATATTCAAGATCCTTGAATCTACTTGTGTCTGAGAATAAATAAAATTCATTATGCCTCTCAGTCTGCCTTAAAAAACAGAAAGCCTCTTCTCTTTGGCCCTGATCACCTCAATCTCTTTTTCCACATCTGATAAAGAGTTAGAAAGGATGCTCCGTTCTGGTTGTGCAACAGTGAGGATTATTTTGATTCAGGGAGGCCATTCCTGAAAAATGCACCCTTCTCTCATCCAGTATAATGACGTGTTTTAGCATGAGAAGGGATTTATTGCTGTTATCTCTGGGCTTGTCAGCCTTTGTGACTTCACTTTTAAAGCTTAAATGAAAACGGACTAGATTTGCTTTCGACCTTTAGTTTTAACAAAAAAAAATATATATTCAGAATGACCATGCAAGTCAGTCAGGAGCAACCTCTACTGTGTGAAGAGAATTAAAATTACTTTAACAAGTAATTTTTCAGAGTGCAGAAAATTACATTTCCAGCTTTTAGTTGTGGCTTTTCAGGAGCTGTCTCAAGCAACAATTGTTGAAACCATTGTTGTTGCAGACCTTTAGTCTCTTCATACACATTCGTCCAGTCTCTCTAGCCTGCTTTCTGTTTTGGATGCATAAGGATGTGTTTGAAGCCACTGGGCATAGAAAGATATTGTGACGGTGGTAGTACATGTATTTGATAAATATTATTAACAATTGTATATGTGTACAGATTCTGTATTCTTTTTATGAAGAAATAAACAGGGTTCTTAAGCTATTCTTCACGCTGACTGGTCATTTTTCTTTTTTTCTTGTTAGGCAATGAAGAAAGAAATTGGAGCGTTCACTTATCCTCAGTGATACTTGATTTAGGCATACTTGACTTCTACTCTGTCATGTTTTCTTTTCAAAAATTGTGTGCTCTTATCTGTGCATAATTCAGTAAGTATTACTTATATGTATATATTTACACATTAAAAAAAAATCTTCAAATTTATTAAGAAGTCTCAAATAAAGTCCTTTATTTGCTTTTCTTTCATGTTTTCTTCCTATATATATTTTTCTATGCAACATGTTGCTGTGATTGCCTGTGGAACACTGCAGATCCGAACATCTCCCAGATACCTCTACCAGTACCTCTCTTTAAAAGAAAACAACTGAAAACTTAATAAGATTTTATCATTGTTTTCCATCTTATAGAATCATAGAATGGTTTGGGTCGGAAGGGACCTTAGAGATCATGGTCTGTGATTCTATGATCATCTAGTTCCAACCCCCCTGCCATGGGCAGGGACACATCCCACTAGCCCAGGTTGCTCAAGGCCCCACCCAGCCGGGCCTTGAACCCCTCCAGGGAATGGGGCATCCACAGCTTCCCTGGGCAACCTGTTCCAGTGCCTCACCACCCTCACAGGAAAAAATTATTTCTAATATCTAGTCTAAATCTGCCCTCAGTTTAAAGCCATGACCCCTCATCCTGTCACTGCATGCCCCCCCCATCTTTCCTGTAGCCTTCCCGGCCTGTGACCCTACTCCAGGCCCAGGGCGTCCATTACTGTCATTGGCCTTGAAGTGAGATGGATTTAGGATCCCCTCCCCCGGCAATTCTAATTTAAAGCCCTCCTGACTAAGTTGGAAAGCTTGTTGCCAAATACGATCTTCCCCTTCTCTGAAAGATACACCCCCTCAGCCGCCAGAAGATCAGATTTCTCAAAGTGAGTCCCATGGTATACATAGCCAAAGCCCTGCCCACAGCACCACTCCCTTAACCACATATTGATTTTCTTGATTTTGTCATCCCTTCCCCTCTCCTTCCCTTTAACCAGGAACTTGTAGGAATAATTTTTTTTTTATAATTAGTCTGTGGTGGTGGATAGTCCATTGCATGTTACATAAAGGTTTTAAATTAAATCTCATTTTGGTACATGAAAAGTAAATCCTTTAGAAACCTCTTCATGCAGTTTAGAGGTAATTCTTTTTAATTACCTGACAGCACCTCATAGAATTTCATAGAATTAACAACCTAAAGAATGTATGTGGGAGAAACACTTTCCACAAACATAAGAACTTCTGCTATGGCATATTTTTGCCTTTCAAAATCCCAACGCCCTAACTTGAAACAAAGCAAGAGTTACTACCGTAACTTTCTAAGGTAAAGTTTAGCCTTGCTTGCAATCATGACGATCTCTATTCCATAACATACACGTCATACCCAGTATATAGGTGAGGACACTCCGGAAGATCGCCCCTTTTGTTCTGGGTCCCTTTTTGTTCTGTATCTCTTTCATTCCAGGTCATCTCCCTCTAGGTGGTCCCTCTCCCAAGGCTTCTTCCCCCTGGTCAGCTCTTGGTCTGGGACACTTGTACTGTTATCTCTGTTCTGTGAGTGTGGTTTCGGGACTCTCCCTGCTCTGGGATCATTATCTGGGAACAGGCTGAGCCTTGGTCATCGGGTGGGGGGGGGGGCAGTATCACTGTGTATCACTCATTTGTATATTTGTATATAGTATTATTTTCAATATTATTGTGGTTTAATTATTAAATTGTCCTTATCTCAACCCATGAGTCCTTTTTTTCCCTTTACCCCCCTCCTCGAGGGGGGGAGGAAGAATTGAGTGAATGGGTGTGTGGGTTGGCCCCCAGCCCAGGGGCCAAGGGTAAACCCATCACAGATGGATGGACCGCCTACTGCATCAGGAATTGGCTGGACGGTCGCACTGCGGTCAACAGCTCAATGTCTGAATGGAGACCGGTGATGAGTGGCATTCCTCAGGGATCAGTATCGGGACTGGTGCTATTTAACATTGTTGTCAGCAACATGGACAGTGGGATCACATGCACCCTCAGGAAGTTTGCCGATGACACCAAGCTGTGTGGTGTGGTAGACATGCTGGAGGGAAGGGATGCCATCCAGAGGGATGTGGGCAGGCTTGAGAGGTGCGTCCATGCCAACCTCATGAAGTTCAACAAAGCCAAATGCAAGGTCCTGCACATGGGTTAAGGCAATCCCAAGCACAAATACAGTCTGGGTGGAGAATAGATTGAGAGCAGCTCTGAGGAGAAGGACTTTGGGGTCTTGGTTGATGGAGAATAGATTGAGAGCAGCTCTGAGGAGAAGGACTTTGGGGTCTTGGTTGATGGTGGCCAGCAGGTCCAGGGTGGTGATTCTGCCCCTCTGCTCTGCTCTCAAGAGGCCCCACCTGGAGTACTGTGTTCAGATGTGGAGCCCCCAATGCAAGGAGGACCTCGAGCTGTTGGAGCGGGTCCAGAGGAGGGCCACAAAGATGGTCAGAGGGCTGGAACACATCCACTGTGAGGACAGGCAGAGAGACTTAAGGTTGTTCAGCCTGGCGAAAAGAAGGCTCCTGCGGGACGTTATAGTGGCCTTCCAGTACCTGAAGGAGGCCTACGGGAGAGATGGGCAGGGACTCTTTAGCGGGGAGTGTAGTGAGAGGACAAGGGGTAATGGGTTTAAAGTGGAAGAGGGCAGATTTAGGCTAGATATTAGAAAGAAATTTTTCACTGTGAGAGTGGTGAGGCACTGGCACAGGTTGCCCAGAGAAGCTGTGGATGCCCCATCCCTTTGTTGTGTTTGTCTAAACATTGTGTACTATGCAAAATTTCTTCTTTTCTCTGTATTGTTTGGATGGGTATTAATAAAAAATGAATCACCTTTTTGGAGGGTTTTGCCTGCTCTATTTTAATCAGAATAATTTTGATCATTAGCAGCCTTGCACTTAAAAGCCAGCAGCAGTCTTAAGACTTTCAGAAAACAACTGTATGTGACTAGCTGACCCCACTCTTGGTGTATGGGTTATATGGCAAAGGCCAGCACAAGAGGAAGAAAAATGTTATTGAAAATTTGCAGCATAATGTATATGACTTTGGAAAAGTAATAAAGGAATTAATGTTGTTTTTCCTTAACTTGGTCTCCACCTTGGCTGCTGTCCCTGACTTTCGGTGGGTCTGTGGGGGCGGTTTGCTCACCGTGTTCCCCAAGATGACTGGAAAACTGAACTGGAGTGACAGTGTGGAAACGAGAAGTCAGAAACATTCCTGGGATCAAAACCTTTGCTCTTTAAAGCTGTGAGGAACTCCTTCCTGTCACTAGCCTCAACAGGATTCTGTACCTGTACAGTTGGGGTTTTTTTTTAATTACAATTGTGTAAATCTTGATCGGCTGTGACCCATGGTTAACTGTTAATGGTTCTCACAAGCCACATCTTTCTTCTTTCTCAGTGAAGCAACCGTCCTCTGGTGTCTAAAATGGCAGTGACGAAAGAGTCTGTAGAAATGCAACTTCTTTGAGAAGTATGCTGCGGGGAGTTAAAACTAAGTATTGACTCAAGTATCTATGTTCTAGAGGAAGAGTTTCTCCAAGTTCTGGAACTAAACACAGAAAAAGGGAGGGATTTCTCTCAGAGCCGTTACTTCTGTGCTCGCTCACGCCTGGGCTGGGGCTCTGGACCCTGTCGCAA
>NW_010125349.1:0-833 GCF_000699245.1 Pterocles gutturalis
GTATAAACCTTAGATTAGGCAATGTTTGGGTTCATGAGTGCATCTGTCACCTGGTTCCATGGCATTAGCTCAGCTACCTGTGCAATCAACAAAATCCACACAGATGATTCAAAACCAGATTACTGAAATGCAAAGCTCTTATTTTTTCTTATTTTTAAATAACAGAAAAGCATTGGGAGTCTCTTGAAGCCTCTTGCATTGTTCCCACTGCATGGATTTGACAAAGGGGAACGGTAACTTATCCAAGGCTGTATGTGTTGGCAGCAGAGGCAGAGCTCAGAGCCTTCTTTATCCCCCTCCCCTCCCCGCTACATGTTTTATTGCCTGTCATGCCAACCTAAGGAAGAACATTTCACAACACAAGTCATTTTGTCCAGCATCTAAGGGCTTTAGAAAGAAGGCAAGAGGAAGGAGACTATATTTCTTAAGACCTCATAGCAGTGTCTTGCCCTGCCTTTTCCCAGATGAAGCCTTCCTTTCAGCCCCCAAATTAACAGAGGTTTGTTCACGGAGCTGCTCATGCCAATGCATCCAGCTTTCTGAACACAGATAAAACAGAGGCTTCAAGGAGGTTATCAGACACTGTCACACAGCCCATGTCAAACTTAAATGCAACTGCAAACAACTTAGGGTATATTAAAACTGAAGAAATTCAATGCATTATTATATATCTGTACAGCCATACACCATACTTGAAATCTTACCATCATGTCCTCTATATATTCAGAGATACTAAAGCTGGAAAGAACCGTTAGACAGCTAACCCGACCTTGTAACACCAGCTACACAATTACACCCATCAACTTGTGTTTGGCCATCATAGCTCCTGCTGA
>NW_010125349.1:864-30462 GCF_000699245.1 Pterocles gutturalis
CTTATCCTTGCAAACAAGAGCCCACCGCTGCCTGTCATGGTTTGCTCCAATATTTCATAACCTTTGCTGTTAAAAATGGTACACACATTTTTTTTTTTATTTCTCTAGCTTTAAGCTTTCGTACACAGTCTTTTTGAAACCCTTCCCTTCTTACAATGCAATATTCCAGGATGATGACCACACTTTCTACCAGTCACAAAAGCCATGTAGTAGCTGCAGCACATGAAGAACTCAACAATTTATGATCCTTCAGTGAAAGCCTACGGTGTGAAGATGTATTTGAGCAAAACAAGGTAATCTATGTAATGAGACAAATACCTGCTGACAGCATGTATCTTACACACAAAATATCACATTTTATATTTTCTATGAGCTCTCCACTTCAACAAGCAAATCAAAAGAATCAAGAAACAAAGGAGAAGCATCTAAAGACATTTCATACTACTGACCTAAAACTATGCAACAAAGACTATCTGTTTTATATCATGAGAACAAATATTTAACTGAATGACTATAATAAAATCCCAGAATGAAAAATGCCTTAGCAAAGAGCAAGTATACAACACTGCAGCACAGAAAATGGGCTTGCTTTTACAGAGGGACTACTCCAAAAGAAACCAAAACACCCTGAATTTCCAATGCCAAAGGACAGAAATCAAAATTCTTTCTAGTTTTACGGTTTTAGCTAAATAGAAAGCATTAGTCTATCAACCTGTACTTCACATTTCTATCAAGGAAATCACAATACTAACACTCCACTTAAATAAGGAAGCCTGAATTAGAGGAGCAATCATCCTCAGCCAAAACCTCCATGGTATCAGAACACATTTCAAGTGCCAGCAGATTCACAGACAACATCAGTAAAAAAGTGGGATACAGTAGAATAGAGAATATAATTAATCAACATCACTCAGACTGCTAGAAAATATCCTTGTAATTTCAAACAACTCAGTTGTCCCCTATTTACCTTTCAGCTTGCAGGATCCACAGTTGAAGTGAACAATGTTAAACCAGCATCACTTTGTTGCTCACACCACAGCAGTTACCAGTAGTAAATATTTCACTGCGATAAGCAGTCTTAGATGATCAAAAAAATAAGGTTTCTATCTGCACCAGATCCTCAACCACTGCTAATTAAAAACCTGATAAAACAGAACAAGCTATTTTGAAACAGTGATTCAAGAGATAAACATTACATACATTGTTGGCTCTGTGTCCAAGGCCTACATCTAATTGCCAGGAATAAGTAGTTATAAAACATAGAAACATTTAAAAAAAAAAATAAAACAAAAACTATTCAATTCAGCCTACCCAACTTTCTAAGTACGTGGAAAAGTTAGTTCAGTTTCTCCACAGCACAACCCAGGAGGATAAAACACACTGTCAAACTCCTGGACAGAGCATTAATAACTGATTCTTAATAAAGACACCTTTAAAAACAAAGAATGTGAGCTATGAAAACTGAGTGTTTACAGGAAGGAACCTGCTCTGCCTGGATCTCACTGCTGTGGAAGCAAAGTCACTTTGAAGTTCTCTGAGGCTGCATTGTTTCAGCTGTTAAATGGCAAGATAAACCTTCCAGGGGAGTTAAAACAAAACTCCAAGACTTGCAGCTATTTTATACCTTCAGGGAGAAATGTCAGCCAGCAGACAAAACTCTCGCGTACTCACTTCTCTCCACTGATCCCACAAAATACTCTGAGTTAGTGGTGAAGTAACCCATAGCTGTGTGATACTTCAAAATTACTAAAAACTTAACAGCATCTGTGGTCACGTAAGGCAGGTACATCAGGCCACAGAAAACGTGCCCTCCAAAAAGGGAGGCTCGCCCAAGAGGAGAGCTGTTTTCTGATGCTTCCTAGGTTGGGGTTGTCTTCTGGAACTTAAATAAGGGACGGAAAAGTGCTACTCAGACTCAACATAGGCAAAAAAGAAAAAAAGAAAAAAAAAAGGTGACTTAGAAGAGTAGGGAAATGCTCATTCAGTGGCACGGACAGCAGCAGCTTATGCCTGTCACATTTGCAGGATGTGCTGTCAAGCAGAGGCTGCAGACAGGAGGTGACACCAGGGATGCGGAGGGTATAGCATGTATAAATACACATACATCCCCCACAGCAATGGGCCTTAGTCAGTGTGGAGCACAAAGCACATCCCAGGAACCACAGGAACGGACAAAAGCAAGGTGTCAGAGAACTGCTGACGTGCTGGGTAAGACAAAGCCTAACAAGGACATTCTCTCCAGTCTTTCCATCCTTCAGCAGACATCCTGCCCAGCATCATTATGAAAGACTTGGGTGACCATTGCTTTTGTTAAAGTTCCGACAATGTACAAGCCTCCCAAACACAGCCTGACGCACCAGCTTGGTGTTACAACCACTCTACAGCATTCAACAGCTGACTGTAGCCCATAAAATCACTAATTTATCTAACTCGGTGCTCTTTGCAGTGAACTGACCCACCAGACAAGAATGAGGTTTCAGCAGCAATGAGAACTGTGCTCCCCAAAATACTTCAAAATTCAGAAATCACTCATTATCAACACCTGCAGTGTCTACTTTACATCATCGTACATACATATCATTGTCTTAGGCCCACCAAAAATAAATTCTGCCAATATGAACTCAGTGATACAAAATAAAAGTGGTATCAAAAAAATTACCACCATCTGGTGCCCTATCTGCCAATTCCCACATCTTTGCAAGTCCAAATAACGTGGATTTATGTACAGACCCAATGCAAAGAAATACATATTCCACTCTGATTGAGCCAACAGTTTGCCTTCCCATGTTTGCACAGGACATCACCTGGATGAAAGGAAAAAGAGAAGACTGGGAAGAGAAAAAGGGGCACCTCCTGAACAAGCCGCAGGATTGCAAGCACAGAAAACACTTACAAAGGATTCTTCTTCATCCTTCGCAATGACTACAGGCCCTCTATCTCTACAGAACATGTAACAACAGATAGTTACCCATTTTGGCAAGTTTGCTTTGTGTTGAGAGCATGTCTTGGTCACCATGCTCTTCCTGGTCACAGACAACACCATGACAACAGTGTAAGGTCACTATAAACTGAGTTTTCAAGGCCATTTTGGGGTCCCTTCCCATCCATCGCTCAAATACCTTAAACAGGAGGGTTTGGGACAGGGAGGAAATACTCCTTCCTCCAAAAATCAGATGCACCGTGGGTATCATTTTTTTCTTACAATGTTTAGCATTAAGTAATAGAAAAAGGCTACAAAGAAGCCTTATAGGAAAAGCTGTAATTTGAATATATTAAGTTGGTTTAGCAATGAAAAAGATTCCCTAGGAAGCATCACTGGCAAGAGACTCATGTAAGAATAGGCTGCCGCAGCTCGGAATTAAAATAATAAACTAGAGATCTCCTTTTAAGGAAAGAAAAGGATCTTATACTGTACTACTATCATTATGATTCATTTTACGGACTGCTTTTGTTACTGTATTCTAAAACAATCTGAATTTTAAAATAGGTTTTAAAAGGTCTTCAAATGGCATTCTTCACACCACAATTTAAAATCCCTTTAGCAACTGTTTCAGCATATGATTTTTTCCTCCATTTTGAGTTCACATAAGTTTATATTCAGACTTGAAAATCTATTTATTATATTTCATTACAGTCCTGTGCAAATGCACTGACTAAAAACTTGCTTTAAAACTTCAATTATAAACCAAATCATAATCATTTGCAAAACAGCAAAGATATTTAAGTTATGGCCATTTCATTCATTTTTATAATATTTTATAAACCACTCTACAGATGGGGAAGACAGCAGGAGAAAACCACAATTATGTTGTAATTCATTTCCAGTTGGCCTGGAGATGCCAGGACAGACGAAGCTGTCAAGTTAGTTTCTTTTGTGATAAAAATTAACTTCATTTTTCTGCAAGGATGGATTTTTTTCAATACTTTTCCCTAAAGAATCAAGCTCTTTCTAAGCATTAACCCTGACAATAAACAAGGATTAATGACTTTTATGCAACTTGGCAAAAGCTTTAAAACTTGTTATTGCCAATGAAGTTAGTGCCAGAATCATATCTGCCAAAATTCACAGCAAGTATAAGGCACCAGCACAAACAGAACCCATAAGCTCGTAAATGCTAATCTTCTACCCAACTTCCACTGTCTAACTGAATATATTCAATTTATGTCTTCTCCTTTCCAACACTTTTCTTTACAGCCTTTTTATACAACAAGCTTTTGGAGGTATGGACTTTACCTTCGCAAGCATCTGTACAACACTCAGCATAAAGATCTAAGCATTTATGTCTCTGGATACTGTAAGAGGCAACTGCTATGGGGCAGACTGCCTTTTTTTTTAGTCCAGTAAACACCATGATACATTCATAAGTGTAAAACCCTGTATAAATAATCTCTGGATTGGCTGTTCATACAAAGGAAACCGTTTCAGTCGCTCATGTGATGCATCCTACGCAGGATCCAGCTGAGTGACTGCATGACTTAAAAACCACTTTACCAACATCTGCCATTGACAAGGTTCAAGGATCCAAGTAGCAGTTAACGTTCAAACTGCAAAGAGAAATGTTAAGTATTTCAGAATCCATGGTAACCTGTAGCATGTATGGCAAATTTTGCTAAATGTTGTAACCACTAACGTGCTGAAGATCCTCCCTGAATTAGCCCAAAAGTCAGGCAAGATCTTCCCCAAATGACAACTGACCGAAGGAAAGAAAAAAAACCTCACAACTTTAAAAAATCCTTGATTATTTAGGACAAAGAATCATGGGAATTACCCCAGACACAGACTGGCAAGGGCAAAATCATGACTGAGAACACACAGAAAGGCAGTAGGGCTTTGCAGATGAGATATCCATATGAAAGGTAAACTTGGATGCCTGTCATCAATGCCCAAAACAGACAGTACCACCAGTGATTTCATCATTACAAGTGCAAACATTTTAAGGAAGTTCACGAGCAGAATTTAAGATACCTGTACTATTTCCCAGACAGTGATTTTTATTAGAAGAGACTACATGCTATTTACATTGAGTTCTACAGAAGATGACTGATGTTTGCAGTGGGACAGTTAACTGAAATCAAGAATTGATACAGTGAAGAAAAAGCAAACTTTTTGTCCTCCAGAAATTGAAGATATGTCCACACTTACTGATGAAGGAGAAAAAACACAGCTCCACCTACTCCACAAACAAAACCTCGACCTCTTCTGCACACCAGGGTTACCTCACATAATATCCGAAATACTCAGTCTTGCCCAACCTGTACTTAGGAAACAGCAGGTTTCATGGGCCAGTCTGCAGATTACCGAAATGCTGGATCATTGCCACAGAAGGCACTGGTCATACGACACATGATTAAAAAACAAATCAAAGCATCAATGTCCTATCTCCAGTGCCTAGGGAGGTTGAAACCTTTGCCATCCTTCAAAGCTTGTTTATATAGCAGTCAAAGCAGCCAACAGCCAAAACACAAGAAACAGCACTGAGGCAAGAACATGCAGCTTGAGTTGGAATTTCTTTGGGTCCTACTCCAGCATGAGATATCAACTAAGTTTTCATTTAAAAACCAATTATTCAAGACTAACATTCAATCATTGTGACTCATGGTTTTAGTTTCTGGATGGATGTTCTGCTAAATATAATTTACCAAGAGGTAAAGACCTGTATCTTGACAACCTCCTCTCACAAATTAAGTTACAATTAAATGCTGACATCACTACTGCCTTGAAATTGAACCTGTCTCTCACTTTCAAGCATATTAATTATGGATACAATTATACAGTGACAGCTGGTATTTATATTGAGTACTGTCAGCTTAGTTACCATATCTCATTAAGGCAGGTGTTTTCCAAATTCTACCACTCTGAATAAGGTCACTACTCAACAGTATACAAACAACTTATCATTTTGTTCATGTACAGAGCTACATGAATTATCCTTGAAGATATTAAAAAAACATCTGGACATAGTCTTGGGCAAGCAGCTCTAAGAGACCCTGCTTGAGCAGGAGGGTTGCACCAGATGACCTCCCGAGGTCTCCTCCATCCTCACCTGGACTCTGACTCTACACGTACATTACTACGTGTAAGACTGCCATGAGTAAGCCTGCTGTCACTACAACAGCAATTCTAAAATATTCTGAGACCCCATTGACCTCACTGCCTCTCAAATCTCCAGTCTGGAGGCAGGCAGCTGACCTCCCTGTGCAGCAAAACAGCCTGCACAGAGTGCGCAGAATCTCAGCAGTGTCCTCTCAAAGGTGGTTGCTGGCACGACCTTACCTGGGAAAGCATCACTTAAGAAACTTTGAGCAGGGACTGGAAGAAGCACAAACAAGGAAAATAAGGGTATGAGGAAATGTTTGATTACAAAGTATACAACCTTCATAGTTCAAAAGGCTAACACTGTTTCACAAGAAGCTGTACCAGGATATACATCACATGGTATTAGTGAGCTCTATCAGTCTCACCTTGTGTCACCTTCACAAGTAAAATGCCTCGCTCCATAACCATTAAGCTGTTTATTCGCACCAGAGATTGGGTCATGGAGGACTGTCCTTTGCCTGCTTCCAAACCTATATGGCAAAGTGCTGCAGTAATTATTCAGCTTACTCTGTATCGCTCGTACTCCTGTATTATAGTGTGAACCTTGTAGATCAGTAGAACCTGTTCAACTAATCCGGCATTAATTCCAGTACTGGGTATGCTGTGAAGGACTTGCCAGTGCTCCTCCTGCAATTTGATTAAACTCTTAGCAGCAGCAAAGAAAGACATCTTAGTGGTGACAGGAAGAGATAATTACTATGTGTGAAAACTTTGCAGAGAGCAGTTGCACAGGCTGGAGTGAAGCAAGGATGTTAAGGTTTTAGTACGAAGTTACTGCACAATCTATTTGCTGTTGCAGACAGCATAGGTACTAAGTAGGAGAGCTTGTAGGCGGTAGAGATGCCTGTATGTCTCAGCTGGTACATGTGGTTTCAGCGGATGAGCAAAACAATCAGATAATTGCTTCCTCCCAGAACCATCACTATTTCTCTCTTCTCTGCCACAAAATTTGCATATGCTTTGTCTTTTTTTTTCTTCACACCTCTGAAGTGTTTATTTTTTTGCTCAGCACGTTGTAATTCTCCCTTCGCATGGTACCACGGCTGCAAACTCTGCAGCGTCATTGTCTCTAGCTGCATTTTCAGGAAGAAACCAGAACTATACAGGCTATCAGATGAAGGCTGGTGACAAATACCAGTCAAAGAGCTCAGAAGGATAAAGAGGAGAGTCTTCAGACCAGGAAAAGATTGGGCAGCAGAATAAAACAATTGATAATATCACTTCTGATCAGAGTTATTCATACTAGGTAACATTTTTGTAAGGAATTATATTAGTTACCAAGTATAAATAACAGTCAGATCATAAACACAGGCTAATAATGCTTAAAAAAAACCTCAGAGAACTGGAAGTGCTCATCACTGAGGGGCTATTGAGATAAAAGCTGGGTGGATATCCTGTTTCTTCATTTAATTTATCTGATCTGCACAGTAGAGCTGCAACTGCTGAACAAGAGAACAAAATGCTGGCAGAAGCCTACAAACCCAAAGGAAAAAGAAATAAAATGGTACTGTGCTTTCCAAAAGGCTAAAACTGAAAGTAAGGGGGCCAGAACCTCAGACAATACACATTAAGATGTAGGGTTTCTTTATATCACTGCCACAGCATACAGAGGCCCTGAGTTTTGGTCCCACTGAGCTATGTGACCTAATTAATTATATACCAGCACAGGAAGCTTCCTGCTTAAAAAGAACCCACCGAAACACAAAAAAAAAAAACCCAAGGCAACAACACCAACAAAAAACCAAACCAAAAGCTACCCTCCTTAAACAAAAACCCACCTTCTCCAAACAATAAAACCCTTGTTACACTAGATATCAACCAAAAAATGGAAAAAATGCTACATCTATCTTAGAGGCTAGAAATGGAAGAAAATAATCTGAAGCCACTGCCCTACAGTCAGATAACAAGTCTGTGGTAGAGCCAAGACAAAACCCAAATCCCCTAATGCAGCCACTGTCCTTACCAGAAGCCCATCCTTCCTCTTCCCAGATATCTTCAAAGTTCATCCCTCTTCCTTTACACTCATTTAGCAAAGAAATCACTACTTAACCTCATTGCTTCTCTCCTCAAAGAACCACACATCGGACATTTAGGCTTTGCATTTTTGTAAGATGGTACATGCTTATCAAAGCTGCCATGAACTTTAAAGCACTAATTAAAATGTTCTTGTTTTATTTCACATACCCCCAGAGCACTGAATGCAACACTTACACCACAGCAGTGCTCAGGGAACCAAAGTTTATATGATCATACCTTCTCCTGCTCCATACCAACAGAATGGATAAAGACACAAGTTATTTTAATGTAAGTTAGAACCAGGGGAGAATAGTTCGGTACCTCTAAAACTGCAGCAACAAAACACCAACAAATTTAGCATGACTTTTAGGAGGGGGCCATAAACAGCCATACCTCCATAGCTTTTCCAGGAAGGACAGACATTCCCACCCAGAGGGAAGGGTGCTGCCCATGCAAGGGCAGCAGATGCTGCAAGCTCATGGAAAACAAAGAAAAACCCAGAATACCTACAAGATGTTGATTGTTGATTTCTCCTCCTCCTATGAGTCCTTTTATCTCTTTACCATCTACTGAAATTAAAATAGGTAAAAGAATATAAAATATTAAAACAAAATTGAGGTGCTACAGCAAGTGCAATTTTCTTACTATAAGAGCCTGAAAACAAAGGTACACAGAAACAACTTCCTCTGAATTCAGTACTGTTATTTCTGACTTTACAGAGCTGTAAGATGGTGGTAGAATCAGGCTAACCTGACGTAATGGAGCATCAAATGTAACAGTGTCATCTTTTGAACTTCTAATTCTAAAATTACGACCACAACAAAAAAAGGACAAGTTACCTCAAACTGATGCACACGAATAACTCCAAAAACTTGTTCAAAGTTCCTCAGGAGAATGAATATTGTACAAGGTTTCTCCTTTTCTTCACTTTTCATAAGTCCACAAATAATTCATGAGACAAACCCTAACAGTTTTTATTTTCCATTTTCCAAAACCTAAGGAATTCCGAAGAGTATATATGATGTTACCTATGTATTCAAGGAGAGTAAACGAGTTAACAATCACTGATAATATCATGAGGCATTTAACCACTTCCTCAGGAGAGCATCAAAGCATGTCTTGCCACAGGTACACAACTCTGAACATTCAGATTATCTTATTTCAAATTATCTTGAGGGATACATCCAGACAATCTGAAATGGTTGTGCCAAAGAGCAGCAGAGTTGTTCAGCATGAACAAGGTTATTCTGGCTATTACTAATCAATCATGTTGGATGGCAAGAAATATCCTCTCTTGCATCTTTTTCTGATATCTCAAAATTATATGAATCTGAGACCAAAATTTCAGAGTTTAATCTCAGACATCCTCAAAACAAAATTGTTAGGCATAAAACAGTTTAACGTGGTTGAGAAGTTTACCAGACTCATTTTATATATATATAGATACATATATAAAAGTTCTGTTCTCAAAATCGATATGAACTTACTTGACAGGCATGAAATCTCACTGAAAGTTCTAGGTGTTTGCTGACACTCCAAATACCTTCCAACACTGAGGTTTTAAAAGCTGTCCTGAACAGCATCTACCACCTTCCACAGAATCCAGCGGCTCCAGACACTGAAATAATCCTTCCACCTGCAGGAGTATTATTCAACATCATTCTGACCACTAAATCCATTTTATAGTCTTACCTCATGAAGCATTATTAAGAATTGAAAATTAAGATGGAATTGTTTCACATAAGCGCTCACAGCTGCAACATTTACTCAGAATACTAAAGGCAGGTCTTAAGATCAAGCTTGCTCCCCTAGCCTTGTTCACTTCTCCCTGCAGTTTATGGCCACTAGGTCAGTCCCCCATCTTTCTTGATTTGTTTTGTTAGCAGGAAATAGACTTTAGAGCCTTTAAATCTTCTGCTAACATATTAGATCAACATAGAAGCAAATATTTCAAACTTAAAGCTCATCTTTCATTACCTATTCAGTGTTTCTTTCAGTTCATGCCATCAGAACAGCACAGAGTAATTTGTTTGCATCATTTCCTTATTTTCATGCACTCAAACAGTTTTGACTTGATTTGATTGTAGTAAGTCTTTGAAATGGTAGAAATCAAATGTTACACTCTTTTGAATTATTTTAATGAGAGCTAAACCTATGTTGCAGTAACGTGAAAAGAGCCATTGGGCTAAAGTGGAAAACACCAAGTCAAATCCTAGTTCCACTGAAAAGTCCAGAAAAAGACTGACACTGAGCCAAACTCCAACCAACTCTTCTTAAAGCAAATGGATTTGTCTGTTTTAACTTGTGCATTTAACAAGTCAAGAAAACAACACATCACGGTCTCTTTGAAACTTCAACAGCCTGATATTCTAAGCTTCAGATACAGGCTAGCTTTAAAAACAAAACTCTTGACAGTTCTCAAAATTGCTGCGCAAGATACATTCCACTCAAATATTTAACATGTTCATTCTTACAGCTTCCATAAGCCACAAAGAGGGGTTTTTGGCTTTTTTAAACTCTGGGAACTAGCCCTTACTGCCAGTACCACTTCACGATGGGAAGGGACTACAAATCACTTTCTATTTGCAGCAAGTCCACTCCTCAGATAACTCACAATCAGAAGCCTTTGCCAGCTCCAGAGAAGTCAGCGTGAAGGACAGGCTGCTTAGCAACTATCACCACCAACCTCCAAACACTGTCTGCAAGCAGGTCAGCAATGTTAAGGGTACTCCAGAACTTGCTGCAAGATTACAGAGTCTATTAAAAGCCTTCAATTTAGTGAAGAATTAAGGTTGCAGGTACTTTACAAATGCATTAAGAAGAAAAAGTACCAGAGGTTAGGAATCCACAAAATACAAGTTGAAGGTTATACTTCAGATGACTTGACGTGAACCAAATTAATTCTTCATCTATTATCTTTACTCTTTAACCGTAGGTTATTACTGACCTGGCCAGATCAGCAACAAGATCAAAAAAGGCTTCTTTCATGTCCAGCTAAGGAATATAAGGTGGCCAAGGACGATTTCTAAGGGTGGTGTGGTCACTGAATTCTCATTTCAAGAAGATATGGATCATGTTAAAAATAGTTTTCACCTACAATATGGACACAGAGTTTATAAATAACAGAGAATTCTAATTTGCTATGGCTATGTCAGCAGTAATAAAAGGTAGAAGTAAACAGGTGTGACCCAACTGGTGGGAGGGGAACTGTCTGTAAAAAAATTGTTAACACAGTCTCACCATCTTATCTTCTTAAGCAGTACAAAATAGGATATGGGTCTTTATGCACACTGACACACACAAGCACAGTTCAAAGTTTTGTTAACTTTGTCTGTGACAAGAATTTGTGGAGGGTTTCTGCCTTGCATTTTCATTTTTACTCAAGTCAAAGCATGTGAGTTGTTGCAAATACACTTCCTCAAAAGCATGACTTGAAGCACAGCAACGTCCTTTGCTCCTGGCAGAACTACTTCTCAATTTTGCATAAGCCAAGCATTTTATATGGCAAATGTTCACCTCCTTGTGTGATATAATCCCTCCCTCATGCAACTAAAGTCTCAGGAGAAGCACAGTAGCAGAGCCTTGTGTGCTAGCCCTGCTGTCCTCAAGACATCATCTCCATCCCTTTTTTGTCCCAACTCCTCTCTGATTTAAGATCTCTCCAGGACAAGCAAACAGATGACCTTCACACTTTTAAGAAAGAAAATTAGTTCTAGGTACTTCAGCAACTCATCAGAAGTATTTAGACATATAATTTTTACATCAGAAGACATTTCTCAGGAAAATTTAAAGACTGGCAGCCAGATGCAGTCTAGCTTTAATGCGCATGTACGGACTGTGCTCCATAACCGAGGTTTAATATGACTTCCTACAAAATAAGGTCTGATAATAGATTGAAAGAACAACGGTTTTACCATAATTTCATTCAACCATGTAGATGACACTGTCTGCTTCAGGTGAGGCTTATTTTTTACCCCTTTCCTAACTTATTTAGGCTGTTCAGTAATCTGATCAATAAAAAGCAGCAATACATACTTGAGGGAGCTCATCAGAAACAATCATCATTTTACAGAACAAGGTCATGCTTGCAGTGAGAGTTGCCTACAGAGACACAACGGATCTGTACAGGCCAAGTCAGCAATACAGGACAATCTCATAGCACTGATTTCACAAACATGGATTTCCTGCAAGCTGTTTTGTGCCCACAAAACACCAGTATGGATGTCGAGAGAGGCAGGCTTCCCTTTCTTCTGGATGTCAGCTATCAGTCTGGGGAATACAAACACACTCTCTCCCTCCCCCCACAACTTCCTGAAACATTTCTGCATTATGAAACGTGGCATGAATCTGCTCCCTCTAAGACAAAGCTGAACTAACATCTAACCCAGAAATTTAATTCTCAGAGTTTTATACAGCAGTATGAACCCTTACCCACATGGTAAGCCTTTCCCCCTTAGTGTAAGGAGCCAACTATGCAGTTAGTGCTGGTTCCACGCACGCACATCCTAATCTGAATTGTTCCTGTCCCAAGAAGTTTAAAAATCCAATGCCAGGAAAGATCCGGAGAAGCAAAGGCGCGTGCAATGCAATTAGCTTTCACCCATCTTCAAAGACAATAATATTTCTTCCTTTCAATAGCTTTGCTGTCAAACAGCAACCCTACCACATCATGCAAATGGTCTACCCTGCTCAATATTCAATTTCTGGCTGCATGCAACAGCTGATGCTTCTCAGTAAAACGCGTGAACAACTGGGGACACAAACATAAAACACTGCCTAAGATGAGGCAGTTCTCCAAGCGGTTCTTACCCAACATCAGGCAGGATCCAGGTGTATTTTCAAGAATATGTGCGCATTTTCCCATGACTATATAGCAGTGATCGCCTCTCGCTGTTTTCTTGGGGCAAGGAGTTCTGCAGATTGGTTCCATGTATAGCATTGCTTTCATACCTTTTCCTCATTTTCTGATTATACACTTTCCTAAGGCAGAAAAAGCGAAGCCTGCACCCCTACATGCTCCTGCTATCATATACTATTTTTAAAAGCCAAAGTGTTCCTGGTTACTCCAACTAATCAGCTTTTCCAGTTCATATTTATACACACATACAATGACACCTATATAATCATATCAGCATTTCCTCTCCAGGCATCTTGACTGTCTGTGTGCTGTTCTGGAAGATATGAGGAGAATTGATTAATCGTTCAAAAACTGTACGATACTATAACCTAGATAAACAGGATCATGGTATTTTCAACTTTTTCTAAGCCTTCCTTTAACTGTAATTTTTGCCTACCATTCCACATTCACATATTTTAGTGAATTGTACAAGTGATATATATGCATCTTCACGTCACAAAGAGGTAATTTACCTATAACGGTCAATGCAAGTTTTTCACTGGTTAATGTACATATTGTCCAACCAGCTCACTATTTCTAATTTTTGCAAAAGAAATCAATTTATGCTTAAATTTCACCACCTCACTATTCTGGCATTTCCCATGTAGTCAGCTACACGAAGATTCGCATTTTCCGTCTTTCTCAAGAGAGCACGAGATCTGTAATACTCCACACAGCAAGAGCTGATAAACTGACTTATTCTCAGCTTTCAAACAGTGTTAAGGAAAGTTCTCGAGTCACGCACACACCACAACCAGATGAAAGCTGGCTTCTCCCGGGCTCTGGGCAGATCAAATATTTTATGATTGCTAAGGCCGTGCCAAGCAGGAGCTTATCCTGCCTCTCAGGATGCTCCCTGGTGCTGCCTCCACATCAGGCAACACCATCACAAGGCCTCTAGCTAACTGGGACCAGACAGAGAGAGCTTGTGTGGGCTTGCACAAATTACGTATTCTAGTTTTTAGTACCTGAGCAAAGAATAGGTGAAAATAGACTCTGATAAGATCATATTTAGTTCTAAATACAGTTTCTGAGCCTGGCCAAAGCTCTGGGTGCTTTATGTATTATTTAACATAGTATCTAGGCATTTTGTAAACTTTCATGTTAAAGTAGAATACAAATCTTGGCTCAATAGATAGGGTTTAACACCCAGTTGCATACGTTTGTTACCATTCATCCAATTCACACTTAACCCTTCAAAATGAGTGAATTAACATTGCTTAATCCTTGAGACTACAGTAATTGTTCTCCAGTACCAGTTTTTCAATAGCTAAACCTTTGACAGCATTCTGTCTTGGTCCTAATCTTTATTTCTTCTTCAAAAGGATTAAAAGGTTCTTCAGGTTTAGAACAAGAAAAAAAAACTTCAGTCCAAAGACAAACTATGGAAAGTTTTAACACACTGGGCTGTTTATTTCAACCCAACCGCTGCCTGAAGTCCGTCATTCATCTGAAATCAACAATTTATTATCTACGCACTGCAAAAGCAGGATTTTTAAAAATTATTATTCTTTTTCACTAAATCCTGGGAGTATTGGTTTTATTCCCCCAACAATCTTTATATTCATTATGGAAGAAATTTTTCTTTGGGAGTATTATTAGTAGCCATGATAAGGTAAGCATCATTTATGTACAGCTCTGAAGAGTGACTCTGTTTTAATTAAAAGGAAAGTAGCCCAAAATTATCTCTCCCCACAACCTTTTCAGGGTTGTCATTTGTCTCAGAAAGAAAATGGGAATTGGAATGGCAGAAGAATCTTAAAAAGTACTCCTATATAAGTAAAATATACTTGGGTTTCATCCAGTTCCTCATCACAGCAGAAACCATCAAGCTCAGATGTTGCAAGGCTACAAAAATCCTCAAATCTGACATAACAGTATGCCCCTGCTCAGCTTCCAGAACTCCTTAGAAAACAATCAAACTGAGTTTCAGTATCACGACTTCATGAGCAAAAACATTGTCTGTGTGGATATACAAAAGAGAACGGGTTTAAATCCAGAATAGATACTTTAAAAGCAAACCACTTTAAAAAAATATTTATAAAGATACTTAATTATTGAAATGTCTATTACAAAGCACTAATTATAAAGATATCACAATAGCTGGAAGGGAACAACCCAGCCTGATTTAACACACTTGTCAGCTTGAGTTAGCTGCACTCGTTCCTTGGAATAGTTTTTACCCTGTGCCAGCCTTTGAAGTCTCTCTGTTCTGCAAACAAGAGGGAAAGCATCTGTACACCCCAAACTGCAACAAAAAGCACGCAGAAGTCAGCACTCCTTTCATTTTTAAGCATACTCCCTTAATAAAAAGGCTCAAAGGTGGTTTGTTGGGCAGACTTCATAAATGCTTTGTTTTACAAATATCATGGCTCATTTCTAGGCCTGTGCCAGACTAACACACAATTGATTTCTGAGCTTGTATCAGTTACACACCAATTATGTTGTTATGTTATGTCTGCAGTATATAATAAAACTCCTTTTTCTGACCCATCAAAAATAATAATTTTAAAGTCTTTTTAATAGGCCTTGTTTGGGAAATGTAAAACGACAGCACAAGCAAATTAACAGTTAAAAAAAAAAAGGCTATAAAGGAATGTAGAGTAATTAGAGCCTATTTGGAGGTCTTCCAAAAAATTAATTCCTATAAACATTCCAATTGTTGCCTAGGACTTATCTATTCACTTCAATCAAAATGAGTTCACACCCTCTTTCAAGCCCTAGCCACCAAGTAATAATGCTATGAGTAATCTTTGCAGCACACAGCAAATCCCATGTTGATAAAGAAACTTTAGCCTTGACCTTTGCGACAGAGAGAACAGACAATTACATAAGGCAAACAAAAAAAAGTCGACAAATCATGCTAATGATACTATTCATTTACAGCAAATCCCTGGAGGTTCACACATCCTTGAGAGCGGAGATTTTGGCTTAAAGAGGTCATTTTGGCAAATTTGTGACAGAACTCAAGGCTCTGTAGCAAATAACTGTGAAAGTAACTACAGAAAAGGTTGACTATTTCCACGCAGTATCATTTTAATATGAGGAGCCACCACTCAAACAAACCCACCCCATAATAGCCCAAGGTTAGTACCAAAGCCTACCCAGCCTGGAGGTCATCCAACAGATTTTAAGATTGATCTTTTGTATGTGATCAGATTACTGAAACCTGCACAGCACTATGAAAGATTGCTCAATAAAATAACTGTTGCATTTCTTTATCTTAGAAAAGGTCATTGCTTGGTTAAGGAATAACTAACAGGAGGATGCCAGATTTCTGAAGTCATATGAAAAGAGACTTCTTTTTTTGAGAATAAGTGTTTCACACTCATTTATTAATCCTCAAGTCTCTGGAGAAATATGTAAATAATACATTTGGTTTGTAGATGCAGGAGAAGGTGAGGTCCAGTTATCACCTGGATTTTCAAAACATTCCTTCATTTTTAATGCAAAATTTGAAAGAGTTAGAGATGCTTTTTTTCTGAAGACCTGAAAATGGCAGTGGCAATTACATCAACACAATTCGCTATCTCCTAAAGTCAGGTCCCACACACCTCAAGTTGGCTATCTGTCAAAATACGAAATACATACAGAGAGTGGACATTTCTGACTTTTGCTGTACACATTCATTCCCAGGTGCTACGGGAAATCAGGAGAGGTGAGTGTATCACTTGGAAACCCCAAAGCCTGCTTCTCCTCTTTAACTGAGAGACAACTGAAAACAGTGTGTCAGGTATTTACCATTTTAACTGATCTGACTGGCAGAGATTTTTTGCAGATGGACAGACACATTATGTAGATCTCTGGCCTGCAAGAACCACCTTGGGGAAACAGGACAAATGTGTGTAACTGTGACACAGTCTAATTCACCCACTAAACTATTTATTTACACCCACCCATCTCCCAGACTTGGTTTGTACAAGAGAGGATGGAAGTGGGAAAACATGCCTATTTCCAAAAGTCATCAGTTGTTCTTCCGAATGTCACTCCCTGCCAGATCACGGCTGAGTCATGACAAGTCAGCATGTCACAGCACAGGTTTCTGTTTCTAAAATTCTCTTCCCAGTTCCTGTATTGACCCTGCCATGTCAATGAGAAACGCAGCAAAGCTCTTCAGATTTTCAAACTTATCCTGCTTTGCAAGCATCTAAAGAGTGCATTTACAATATTATTTACTTTTCTTTTCACTGTTTAATGAAAAGCACTCTAGGTTTGCCAGAATTCCTTCAGCTCACTTCAGACGCTAGACAAGCCTGAAATCAAAATGAATGATTTTATAGCACAAGGCAAAGATGTTGATGGTGGATTTGGAAACAGAAGCAAAACCAAAGCATAAATTAACCCTCAAACTTAGAAGAACCATAACTAAAACTAACCGTTTCCTAGCGCTGATATTTGAGATTCCTCTAATGGAGCTGCAGAAGCCAAGACAATTCAGCAGCAGCCTCTCTCAAGGGTATGACATGCTAGATAGGACCCTGTTCCAACTCCTTGCTACTCAAACTGTGTTTCTGAGATATGTTGTCTCACTGTTTGCAGGCAAACCTTTAGTGCAGTTAATGGGCCTCCACTTTTCCCTCTTCTATTAAATCACCCCATATAAATTTACTATGCTTCCTGCTTAGATTAGCAATGGGTATTTGTGAAAATGCAAATGAAGTATTCTTCGGTCTGGCACACTTGGTTTCTCACAGTAGACTCACCATCTTGTCTGGGATGTCAACGTAATTGCCAACAGATTCCTCCCTTGCCAGGGGGCACAATTTGCATGCAGTATGAACATTTTTTAAACATATATTAGGGAGTATAAACTATGCAGCATTTGATTGGTTGCCATGTTTTAGGGAAACTATGAATAACATTCTTAATACAGCTCTGGCTGACTAGGCTTTTGAGAATCTCAATTTCCTGCCATTTTTACCAGATTTAAAGGCTCAAATCAACAAAGGTATTTGGCAGCGAAACAATACACGTTTCTGGAGGAGGCAGATATTGACACAAACAAAACCACCCCACCACACGCAGCCTGTTTGATTTTAACTAACTTATTAAAACTCCAGACCCACTCTCTGTAATAAGTCTTTCAGATGATGACAATAGAAAGTACATATTGCACCTGATGATCTCTTTGCTCTTCCATTCACTACCACGTGGGTTTGAGAAGTTTAAATTTGAGATCAGGTAAAGAATACTTCTACTGACCATATACATACCGTTCAACTCTACATTAAAATGCTATGATATGTTGCATTTAAACAAAGCTCTTCTATGTGTTTAACCGAATTTTCCTCATTTGTCAGCCTTAAGACCACTTCCTTTTTTTTCCCCCCCCAGAAAACAGATCATGATTGACTGCAGACATCCAGTAACAGGTTTTGCCTCTTCCTGCACTCCTGTTCCTTTGTTTCATGCATACATTTTTTTCATTTCCTCCCCTTGCAAACAAGCAACAAATTAACTGGTCACAACCATAACCCTATTATTGCAGGACTTCTCAGTTTCACAGTAGTTTAACAAATTGATGCCACTTCCGACATAAACTGGTCCCTACCCTCAGCCATTTTTCCAAGTATTTTTGATGCATGTCATGCCCCATTGTCAAGGCATTCCTAGCGCTACACCTCTCCAGCACGTTCCCATTCCCTTTCTTACACAATGAATACAAGCCCATTACGAGAAAACAATTGTGAAAATTAATTTCATTCCAAAATGACAAACTGTGCTCTGCTCAAATTATTTTACAGATTTAAATTTCTCCTGTTCCACAATAGCATGTGGAAGAAATGCAACAGACCCATCAATTGCCAACACATTGTTTAGATCAGGAAACAAATGCAGGAAGCACGAGGCTGTCAAAGCATCTTCCCAGCATGGTAAAACCAGCCTTATTTTATAGATGATGGCAATCACATTGCAGAAAGAAAATATATTATTTTTTAAACTGAAAGCCCTCTGTCAAGGCCTACACTTCCTAGTTGTCAGCGTCATATTTAATTTATGAAACCTGACCTTCCTAATTCAAAAAATCTTACCTGTTATCTCCTTTTGAAAGGTTGGTGTTTACAGGATGAAGAATAACCTTGTTTGCATCCACATCCACCACGCATTTGGTATGCAGATCAAGCTCTATAAAGAAATGAGAAAGTGTCAAGTGCTGCTCCTAAAGCACTAGGATTATATACACCATTACTTCCTCCAGACACCAAATTTATTCAGGCAGTCTGACAGCCACCCATCAGCCAGAGAATAGAAACAGGACTATTGCCAAATTCCACTTCTAGAGATATTCTGATGGGATGGATCCTGGCCAGCTTTAAAGCAGGCACTCTTTTCAAAACAAGAAAGAGCACTTAGGTTTTACTGAAGGACAATCAGCATACACAAGGCAGTATGAAATTTCTGCTGGGGAAAGAACCATTAGGCATGGTACCACTTTGACAGCTCTTCTTATTGCTCTCAATGCCTCACACGCTCGGAGGGAAAGCTGCCTCTACCATCTGCAGCACATTTTCCCCAGCCGCCGTTGTGACATTGCAGCATGCCATGCCAGCTGTCAGTCCTGGGGCACCTGCTCAGAGAAATTCAAGTCCCATCAAAAATAATTTAGGTGTGAGTGTGCAGAAAAGGGCTTACCCTTCCCCACGGGCTCCCAGTCAGCTGGAAAGCCCAACACTTCCAAATGATGCTCAGCAATGGGATATATACTATGACTAATAAGAATATTTGGAATGTATGAGAATTCTCAGACGTAGAGGCGGGAAAAACAAAACAAAAGTTTTAGATAACGCTGACAACCATCCAAGGTATCCACCCAATGACAAATGGAGTTATACACAAAAAAAGCAAACAGTCACTTGCAATCAAAGTCACTGCTTACAGACACGGGCCTGAACATCACCAAGTCCAGTCCCATGTTCCTACACGCCAGTGCTGAACCTGGGAAGTGCACCCAAGCGCCGATACCTATAAACATGACACACTAATAACACCCAGCAGGCACTCTGCAACGCCCTCAAATGCCGTGATGACGAGGGGCAACACTGCATAACCTCCATATGGGGTTCAATACCTCAGCTGAATCACCAAAATATGCTCCTGTCTAATCATGTTAATTATAATCCTCATCCTCCTTCATCTCTGCTCTTTCCTTTTTTGTCACCTGTACTTGCTCTTTCACCTCACAGCACCTTATAAACTCAGACTGCAAATCTCTCAGGCAGAGAGCAGAGATCTTAATTATTGCACAGCACCTTGCAGACTTCTTGTTACTGTTAACAAACAATATAAGAGGAAGTTTCTTTCATTGACAGTTTTGAAAGAAATGTTATAGCCTTTTGCTACTTGAAACAGAACAAAGAAAGACAATGCTCAAAATGACTTATCATAGCAGGCAGTCACATGAAACTGAAATCCTTCTGAACAAAACTACTCCTCTGTTATTAAACTGTGATTTAGTAGAAGGAAGAGACAGACAAGTTTCAGAAGCTAGTGTTTATTGTAGTTTCTCTCCACACCCTGAAAGCAAATTTACCTATCATTAATATGCAACATATGCCTGCTTAGATGAAATTATATTCTTCATACATCCCATATCCGACAAGCCACTTTATCTTGGGCTGCCTAGTTAGTGATTAACATTCTGTGTTGCAGTGACCTGCTTTTCCTCAAGTACTGAAGAAGGTTTTTACATGCTACCTCCCTTATGCAAAGCATAAGGTATGCATGCTCTTTATATAAGCAGTATGGTTATTGTAATGCTTTTTAATCCAGCTCTTGAGAGAGAATGCTGAGGGCAAGTTTGGCATCCATGACTGCCCAGTGAACCCCAAGTCTTGTTAGTACTCATTAAACCTCTCTTTGTAAAATACCTTTAAGAAAGCACACAGACAGGATTCAAGAGTTCCTTAAAGTCATAAGTCCTCACTGGAAAAGAAGAAAGATTCAAAGCCAATTTGTCATGCCCAACACACCTTGTCTGATTATCATCATCACAAAGGTAATGTTAAAATCCCTCACCTAGGCATGCTGCAGACAGGGCACAGCACGGTTTCGGGAGACATGGTGAGCCAACCTAACAGCTATTGCCAAACTGGGAAGTCTGGGTCCTTCCTTCTGGCTCCCTGTGCCTGTTGCTCACCTTCCACCACTACCGTGATCAGCACACTCCTCTGCAAGTCACTTTTAAGTTACTTCAATGGCAGAAAACCACCCAACATGAAAAACAGACGTATTCATACACACAGAAAGTTACACCAACGCAATGAGAGCTCTGAAGAACATCAAGGACCATGCAAACAAGGGGGTTGACCTGTATGGGGCAGGGGAGAGAGGAGGCAGAAGAGTGAGACCTTCTCCCAGCAGAGATGAACTGCTACATCAGCTCATGTTGTCCCATGAAATAAACCCCTAAGAAAGTTATACTCAGTCTCTAAGCTGAGTTATGGATCTACACAGCCTTAAGGCTACTTATCCCAGTTACCCTGGAAAAAGACTCACATGAGAGCTCTCCTTTTAGCTGAAGAAATAGTTTACATTTTGTTTTACTAGCACATCATACACTTTCTACAAATTCCGGCTCCATTAAAAAGCATGTTCTCTGACTGATTTCCAGTTTCTTTAATGCTTCTGGTAAGTCGAGAGATGAGTCTTACATTACCCACTACTGAAAATCCTATCATCATAATTTCCAACTCATTAAGTCTTTAATATTACTAAAGCACGTTAGCCTTATAGACAAATTATCTTCCTGCTCTTTTGGATATGATCACACATGGACTCCACCCTTACTTTTACTAGTTTCCGTATCTCCTCGGTAAGCAGGGTACTCGCTGTCCCTGAACAACAAGCAAAATTAGGACGCATCGAGATAAGAAGATAAGCATGCACATCCAAAAACACCAATTAGTTCATCTTGTAGTAAGACCTCATTTGCCAAGGCTTTGGTATTATTATTTCTTTCAACTATACAGTAATTTTTTTTCAGGCAGGCATCACAAAATTTAGGAGAAGAAAAAAGATGACAGAAGTGGCTCACTTTCCAACTTTGGAGATTTATCACAGATCTTGTAGTTCAACAAGATTTAAAGTCTCACCTACTATTATTGTAACCTGCTTCTACACTCAGTCATTACCAGGCAAACACAATCAACTACTCATTTGCTTCATCAAATCAAGAAACTAATCAGCTAATAGCTTTTTGAAAAATTAAAACTCAAACCCTCATCATCTCAAGAAACATTTATTGCAGGGAATGAAAGCCTCATTCATAGCTTCTGAGTAAGAGAGCTGTGACGTCCATAAATAAAAGGGTAACACATATCTTAGTCACTATTCCACATTTACATTTCATCGTTGTGCAAGTGTTAAGCAAAGCTGGGCCGAGTGCAAGAATAATTGTTAAGTCATGTGCATCCAAGCAGTCTCTCAGATGACTTTTTATTTCACTTGTGAAACTGGAAGGTGGGGCTTGCAGGAGACCATTCTCCTTCCCATTTCCCTTGATTTTTCAATTCCTCACAGAAGTTTTCAAAGACAATAAAAACTGGGATTCCAGCAAGGCAAATCTTAGCTGAAACCACACTCATGTGTAAATCCTAAACAACTATGCCTTTGATAAGCATTACGGGTGTTGTAAAAAGAATTCACACCACCCATATAGACTTGGGGCTTTTTTCACCAGCCTAAGAAATTCAGTCTGTTTCAAACAGAGTGGAAAGTCAGTAAGCAAGATGGAGCAAGAAAAACCAGGAGCAGTGTATCACTGCACGTAATGGTGAATTCAGCAGGCACTGGTACATTCCCAGCAACAGGTAGGAGTTTACATTCCCTCTGTAATAGCAGTCACGGTCTGGTAATCACAACCTCAACATAGCAGATTTTCCACAACAGTGTTAGGAAACACTAGCAAAGGTGCAACTTTAAAACATACTAATCAGGTCTGGGGCAAAGACAAACAGTGTGTATGAATCCTGGAGGAAGGGGAGAGGAGAAGTATTTTGGAAAATGCTGGACATCTGGGAAACTTCATCTTAGTTTATGGATCAGTTATGGAACTGTCTTCATAGATTAGCTGCAACTAATTACACCATTGGTTGGATAATGATGTATCCAACTCTCTCTAGCAGGGTAGGGAATCAAACCCCGCTGCATCAGGTAGTATAATTAATACACCTGAACAGCCATGCAGCGATACTGGAGCTTTTTCAGCCACTACCCTAAAAAGTCATCCCACCTTTAAGGTTACTGTATTTCAAAACCAAACAAAATGATCTTAGTAGATAGCTTTCACAGAGCAGTTTGAAATAATCTTAAAATGAAAGATTATACAGTAAATAAACTTGTCTGTAATTTATTAAACTAATGGTTGAGCCCATGGCACCATAACAACTTGTAGTACAGCAGCCATGGTAGCTGAAAAGTCTGTTACAACTTACTTGACCGCCCATATTTTCCTCTTTATTTACTCAATTTTTTCACATTGTGGAAGATGAATTAAGGGAAAGCACTTCCCAATTCATCAAGAGACTCTACTTCCATATGAATTTTTCCATCAGCTTTCAATTTAACAAATCAGTTTCTGACGGTTGACAGTTTTTCAGCCCTGTAATACCATTTGATCCCAAACACCACTGAAACAAATACATAAATCTGATGTTACAGGTTGAATAAAATTCATGACAGACTCCTCCTCATCCCACTACCAGGTTTAGGGCAGCTGCACAGGACATTAAGCTCAATATTGTCACTGGGAACCAGCACGGCTGCTCTTGCAGAGTTTTGGAAAAGCTCACTGAAGTATAAAAAATAAAATGTGAAAGGTTTAAAGTGCATGTACTAAGCTCATAAGCCAAAACTGGCCCCAAATACAAAAGCTCAAAATAATCTCCTGTAAGACAGACGATAGAAATTTTATATTTTAAATTGCCAGTAGATTTTCAGGAGATTAACATTCCCTTGAAGGTTAGAACCAGAATGTTTTAGCCTGAGCCTTCAGTTGCATTGAGTAAGAAATTACAGTTAGTTTCCCATACCTTTCTTGGTCTAAAAAAGCAAATGGCAAGAACACTGAGAAATGTTTAAATAGTAACTTAAAAATATTTAAAAGTGTATTTATCACACAGATTAAACAAAAGCCACCTAAAAAAAAGAGGCTGTTGTTTGCAGTTTTGTTTTTGTTTTAAAAATAAATCTGAAAGCAAGTTCAAACAAAAAACAGGTCCTCAAGTCTCCCTGCCAGTGTTTGTTGCCTCAGAGTGACTTTTCTCTTTGCCCTTTGCTATGTAGAAGCCAACACAAATAAAGGAAAAACTAACTGACTGTACCAGAGAATGTGAAAATAACTTACATCTAAATGACAATGCTAAGAGCTTAAATGGAAAAAAATAGTGTAATAGCACTTTTTAGGGCATTAATTGTAAGACACAGTAACTGATACATTCTGGACAAAAATACAGTAACTTGACTTGTCCCTTAAGTCTACCAACATGAAGTCTACACAGGCATCTTTCAAGCTTCTCTGCTATATATATGAACTGCGTAAATATCATTCATGAAATTTTCATTTTGCAGCAATTAAAGAACATTAAATATGCATGAGTGCATCTGGCAGGGCACACAGTAATATCTTGATGATGAGGTGTAAGTCAACTCAAACTTACGAGCACACAGAACGCAAGCAGGCTCTCCTCCCATGTTAACACTACATTGTCCAAATGGTAAAAAATTTATTCTGTCTTCTGCTGTTCCATTTTCTGTGAGAAGAGAGCTTGCCAAACGGCTTTAGTAAAAGCACTCCGCGTACCTGGACATTAAGTTTCCTCATAGTCATTTCTGCTGCTGCATGCGTGGCTCAGCTCACGGATACTAAATAAATAAATGAGTCCGGTGACTTTCTGAAGCAGCAAAGAGCTCCGAGGAAGTTCAACACACAACTCTGTGCTGCTGCTTTGTTTCAGGCTTCAGAGTTAACAGGAATGAAAAGCAATAGTGTTTGCTCTGCCACCAACCACCCAAAAGCCAAAGCAGAACTATTCACAGTGTGCGTATCTTGATCTTCTGTCGACTTCTTGAAGAGCATGCAAACGTGAAACCAGAGCAGCAAGGTAATCTCATACCACGCTTTAGGGTAGCTCTGAAAATGTAATTAGCACAAGAATTGTTTGCCTTTGTGGCATCCACCTTGGACTGACTGGTTCTTTGGCAGTGAAGCGCAGGCTTGAAACACCTCAGAGGAGTTCTTAAAATACAATTGTCTCACCAAGAAACAGCAAAATCAAACACTACCTCTTCATGCTTTACCCATTTGTCACTGTATTTCCAGGTTAATCCCGCTCGTACCACAAACACTATTTTATAGGTTGTCAGCAATCACCAAAAAATGTTTAAAACTTTAGGCAGTCATTTATGACAAGGATAATGGTGAAGTCTTATGTTTTGCATATTGCCATCAGGATACAACAGGTGCCATTTCATTTACTCTAACATCATAATTAATCTTATAAGAATGTTTGCACAAACTCCAATTTATAAATAAATTGTTTCTGTTGTAATATCCAGTGGGGGGGAAAAAAAAAAACAAAAAACCACAGGAAAATCCTGACCTCCTCCCCCAAAACCAAAAACATTTCAAATGATTGGAAATTAAACCTCCTCCAAAGAGTAGGGAGGACATAAAATTAGCACCTAACACCATGGTCAGAAGCTTCCACCGATACAGAAGCAAATTCCTTCCTTACAAGCACTGGAGAGAGAATCTTTATCATCAAAGCACAAAAGGATCCCTGTTTGAACACAGAAACTAGTCTGGATGAATATACACATTAACAAAATAGATACCTGAATGTATATTTACAGGCAGCCTAGATATTTAAACTGGAAGCTATAGGTCTTACACCACAATCCTACAAACAGTTTAATCTGACAGCGTTGCCAGAACGCAGGCTGTGGTACCACACCGTTCAAACCGAACCTGGCACAGCCACACCACCGCTCCCCACCTGAGCTGTGTAATGCCACCACTCACCCTGCCCAGCCTTGTGCCAGCACCGCTGCTTCCTCAATAAATTCACTCAAAGCACTAAACACATCATTTTTTACAGTTAGTTTCCTGCCTTTCTTGTTCAAACAGAAAAGTATTAACCCAAGTGGGATGCAGCAACACAACAGCAGCAATTCTGACTGGCTTAAGTTGTCATCAGCCATACCCCTGAGCATAAATCATATTCTTTCAGTATTGATAAACGATATTCTATTTTAATTAACACTACACTGAACTGATTCAAAGGCACAGAGAAACACAAGGACTTAAATGTACCTGTTGGATGCTTGTACACCAACATCACTTGAAAATAAAATACTCAGTAAGACAAATCTTAACTAAAAAGCCCCCAGCTGTCTTTTGCTTTGCTTCTTGGTATAGCTTCAGCTTTGTACAGCGTTTACCTGAAATATAATGAATATCTGCTAAGTGAAGTCAAACACTGACAATATTTGTAAAATCATCCACTGCCACTCTAAAATACAACAGCAACTCACTGATTGTTATTAAAAACCCACCTGAAAAAGCAGTGCTCTAGGAAATACTTTAATGAATGACAAAACAAAGAACACAGAAGACTGAGTCTTATCTAATAAAATAGTGAATTATTTACATCAAAATAGCACGCTAATCAAAACCCCGGTTTGCAAAACAGAAACTATGTAAAAAAAGAAGTCACAATTGCAGCCTAGCAGAGCCTACAACTTTAGATGTGACGCTGCAGGTGCATTGACACACAAGTTGTTTCACAAAGGCATGGCTTCCATACTCAGTTTGTAGGAGTGGGGGCTAATTTGAGGCCAGATGCAAAAAAAGTAACCTAGATGCAAACAAAAATAATCTACGTACAAGTATGAATGCTTCCTCTCACTGCTAAAAATTAGTATTATAAACTTAGTTTATAGATGGCCACTTTGCATGAGAACGAAGCAGGGGTCTCAATACTATCACCCTGAAATGAGAGTACTACAAATAACCAAGTATTTGATATAGAAATCCCTTCAACCTGCACGCAAAGGAGCTATTACACTTTTATGAGCTGTATAAATTAGTAATAGTTAAACATACCGCTTTTATTAACCTAATAAACCCTCGCCTTAAGAAATTCGTAATTCAAATGCTAAAGACAACCACCACCTCCACCACAAGTAAACACTGTGAATATTTCAAAGCTTAAACTTCAACAGTTGTAACCATCTGACAAGTTTGCAGTTTTAAGCCCTTCGGTGCAGAGGGAAGGAAAGAACATGACTCGTGATCCGGAAGAAAACAAATACTTGCTTCAGGTCCAAAGCCCCAGAACTTCAGACAAACACTACTTAGAACAAAGTGCATATTAGAGAGCTTCCAAGAAAGCTGTCTCTTGCCTCAAAGCCTATTAAAAGAGCAAAGCCACAGAAGTCTTACAACGGGATGACTCTTCAGCAAATCAGTTACACGAATGCTTAAATTTAACATTAAGTAGGGAAGAAAATTACTGGGCTTCATATCACTGTTTTTATAAATTCTAGGAGCATCAGAAATACTGCACAGAGGCAGCAGTTGTTTAGAACCGACCAAAAATGTCTGGACTGTGACAAATAATCTGCTCAAAAAAATAAATTCCAGGACATTTTATTTCAGGGAGAAGACGAGACAACATTGATCTTTTAGGCTAGACCTACATGGATTTAGGTATCACTCACAAAATAACAGGATGCTTAATAGCTGCAAAGTGGTTCTTAATAGAGAGGATACTCAAACACCCCTCACTCCTGGATGAGCCTCCTAACAACTAGGCTACAGTCATCTCTAGCCTAACATTTTTAAGTTTATACAGAAAAAAATTGCTCTGGTAACAAGATACACTCTCCCATTCTCCCAAATTCATGCAGCTCAGTGTTAGGATATTCCCCAGCAAGTCAAAAGCTTCAAATAGATGTACTGCTCCAAATCCATCATCTTCCATCATTGTTTTCCTCTTTACTTCCAGCACTCCTTCTTCCCCACATATATTTTCTGCAGAACTCAGTCCCTAGCTGCAAACAGCTTGAAGACCACTACAAACTCAGGGCTGAAAATCTGTAGAGTATATGCCAGCAGGGAGAGGAGCATTATTCATCTCTGGAGATTCAAAACTTGAATGAAGGAGGCCCTGTGCAACCTTATCTAATTTGACCTGCGCTGAGCAGTGAGTTGGACTAGAGACCTCCAGACGTTCCTTCCAACCTGAATTATTTTATAATCCTGGGGGTAAAGAGCACTACACAGTCAGTAGTCATCTGGGTCACAGCCAAGGAAATGACCTATGACAGGAAAGGGACATGAGCAAGAGAAGAGTTCATATCTGTCACTGAAACAAGGCACCACCTTCCAGCTCCTTTCCATCCCACCTCCCACCAGCTCCTCCATACTGTCGTTTAATCTCCTCCCAGCAATTCTCCACAAGGATGGGTGCCCCCTCGGTTTTGAGAACTGATGCCTGAAATTTAACAACGTGGCAGATTTTGGTCAAAATATCTTCAACTGCCCTAACCCACCAGGCTGTAAGGACATCAACTCCATCTCCTCTATTCTGAATGCGGGACTTGAGAACTTTTGTGAACTCAGTTTGACATTCTCCTGCTTTTATTTTAAAAGGTATGGAAATACCTTATTCAATGCTTTACCTTTTATTTTCTTATTTATTGAAAAGAATTAAAGAGTTAATTTGTTTCAGATCACGTAGAAGATAAAGGGCTTTTCCCCTCCCCTCACTTGTTGCTTCAACTATTCAACTGACTTCACTTGGTTCCTTTTCCCAACAAGAAATTATTGGCATACTTCTGTGAGAATGTCAGGGAAAAAAAAGCCACCCTACACGTTTCTTGGATTTTTGCCTTCTTCACCTTCCCATTCCTTGGCTGAAGCTGCCTTTTCATACTTACTTCCCCATAATCTAGAGCAAGTTTTTCTAATTAAGACAAGTAATAAACATTTAAACAGATGCCCAGACCAGGGTCTGATTAACATAACCCTTAGGCAAGTTTTGCTGAAGGGAAAAAAAAAAAAAAACCCAACCCAACAACAAAAAAATCTTCTCTTGCCAATTCATGCTTCCTCTTCCATGGTTTCTTGGGTTTTTTTTTTTTTTCCTTTTGTCCTTATAGTGCCTCTGTCATCTAGTTAACTCCGTCCCACTCAATCACTGAGGGGTAAGAAGAGGGGTTACAGATCTGAGAGATTAAAAACAATACAGAAAAAGAGGCACTTTTCCCACAAACCCCAGAAAGCAGGAAGAAGGAAGAACTCTCCCAGCAGGGAACAAGCCACAGCCCGGCTGTAAAGCAGGTGCAAGAGGTGTGCAGAAGGGTGTATCCTGGGGGAGGAGGGAGGTGTGTCCCCCCCCCCAAAAAAAAAAGCCATAAAACAGAGCGAGTTTGGGAAAAAGATGCCAGGAGAGAGGGGTGAACACAGCTACTTCGTGAGAGCCCACAAACCTACCTGTACCTACACGTAATAAATAAATAAACACATACACACACCTCTACAGACACGTACACCTCTAAACACGCCACACGCACCTACAGACCC